>NC_081347.1:5826377-5853406 GCF_029784015.1 Lycium ferocissimum
ACAAAGAGTGTATATATATGTTAGTGCAAAGAATGTATAACTATATTAAGAATATATATATAAAAAAAATGTAAGACTATGTAAAAGTAAATATATTAAGGATATAAAGAATGTGCGTCTATATAATGTGCGTCTATGTATATTAAAAGAATGTATGTATATTAAACATATAAAGAACATATTTCAAGTGTAAAAGAGTGTACGTCAAACCTAAAATGTATAAAGAACTGTATAACTGGGTATATTAGTGCATAAAGAATGTAAAAATAATTTTACTTAATATTCATTGGTGTAAAGATTTTATATAACGAAATTATTCAAAAGTGAAGTTTGTTTGACTTGTTTCTACCGTTTAGTTAAAAAGAGTGTTTGTTTAATGAATATCCTATCAAAAGAATAAGGAACGTAATAATTGTAAAAAGTATTGGTAAAAAGTAAGTATAAGGAATTGTGGGATAAAAATGAATGAAAATGTGTAATGCCTCTAAAGAATAAAAAGATTTGTAAATGGGCGACTTAATATTTGCCTAGCTTCAAAATGTGGATTTAACTTAATTAAAATATGTATTAGTGTACACGAAAACAATATAAAATGTAATTTGTATTAAGAGTGTATAAAGAATATAAAATAAAGGATGGACTAGTATTTTTGCCTAATCGTCAAAAGTGCGAATTTATTTAACAAAAGTATTTATAACGGGGTGGGGGGGGGGGGGGGGAGTTTGATGCGGTGTCGGGGGAGGGGTGGGTTAGAGTCGGAGGGAGGCAATTGTTACTTATCGAACTTGTTTTCCCTACTTTCATTAGGGGAGTAATTTTTTTATTTTTAAGAAAATCATTTTCTAGAAAAAATGTTTTGTTGTGGCCAACTAAACAAGACAAAATTAGCAAAAATATTTTTCTTCGTACCTAACATAGCCTTAGTGTTTAAGTTAGAAGGATCTAACTTATAAACACTAACCATGTGATGAATTTATCATTTATCAATGAATTTTAAACTAGCGTGACAGAACACCCTGCTTAATAATTTTCTAAGTTAATGATTTTACTTTTTATGGACGATGGTCATATGAAATCATTTGCTAATTTTCTGTAATAATCTCAACTTCCACTTTTATTACTTCCATTCAATTAAATTTGAGTATCGAGCATGTGTATAAGTTCATAATATTATTGTGACTTGCTGCGATGGTTTGGGTGGAGATCCGTGGGGTCCAAAGTGGCTTTGAACAAGTTGAAAACATAAAATAAAAGATGAAATTTCTGGTGTCTGGGCTGGCGATAACGACGCTAAAGAAGTGCGATAGGGTTGAAAGAAAATCAATAGCAGCTGAAGAAAGAAAAATTGAAAATTATTGCGACCGTGTTGTATACTCGAAGGGTATAAATATGGATACTAACGAATTCTGACCTATTTGCCATTTTGAAAAAAGAGGAGCTCGTGTATGATTTCTTCTAGGATTTTGACTTGATTACTCATTTAGAATTAGAGATTTGACCATTGATAAAGTCAAAATCAATACTTACTAATAGTATCTTTGAATGTAAAAGCCGAACAAGTGAAGGAGGGTGCGCACACGGGTGTGTGCCATATTTGGTTAGTGCATGACAAAATCAGAAAGTTAGAAGAAGAGAATAACTTGCCTTTATTGGCCTATACTATATGTCTCTCTCTCCTTTTTTTTTTTTTTTTTTTTTTTTTTTTGGTAAAGTTCTACTGGTTGCTGAGAGCCAAGAATTGGGAATATGCAACATAATAAGCGGCCATGAATTAAAGATTGGCAAATCATCTATCTATCAAATCTACTTGACTGACGGGCATATAATTTTATTGGATATATCAATATTTGGAGAAACTCTTGGGCTCCCAATCCTGTTTCTTATGATCAAGACACATGTCAACGCTCTGATCTCTTCTCCTTTGGACACTCATATTTCTCTCCATCTCTTATATTTGATTAGAGGCGAATTTATAATTGCACTCTATAATTTTGAGTTTAAATTTTGTATATTTTATCATTAAAATTACGGATGAAACCTAATATTTATTGAAGCTTTTGCATTTTTTACATTTACATATATATAGTTATGTTTCGTGTACAAAATGGCGAATAAAGTGGTTAGGGGCGTAGGCGAATAAAGTGGTTAGGGGCGTATCTATATGTGGGGCATGAGTTCAAGTGAACCTGTGCTCCTCTTCATAGGCCATGTATGATCATATTATATTTCTCTAAAATTACTTAAACATATACTTATGCTTCTCTCTGTAATCATGCATAATAATATTATATTTCTTTAAAATTACTTAAACATATATGTATGTACTTATGGGGGGTGGGTATTTTTTTATATATATATATATAGAGAGAGAGAGAGTCCCCTCCCGCATTTTAATTAAAAAAAATCTTTCTTTCTTTGGTTTATTCTTTCAAAATCTCCAAATCTGACACATTGAAATCATCGCTATTCTCCTTCTTTAATCATCATTAATTGTGTATAATTAAATCGAATGTCTATATTAAAATTAGGCCAACTCCGTCAGAGCCACCCAAGGTGCCTCGGCATCTTTCACTTGTACACCCCCGCACGCCCTTTCCATTTGCATTCTGAACTTGAATTAAAATGTGTTATTAGACACCTTTTGCAGAGGTGGCAATGTGCGTGTCCTTCACATTTTTTTGGAGCGTGAAAGCGAATAATTTTGTGTGTGTGTGTGTGTGTTTTTTTTTTTTTCTCCTTCATCTTCTTCCTCCCTCCTACCACTTTCTTCACCATATCATCCATAATTTCACCTTTCCATAATTCAAAATCAATTGAAGGAGCTATCAAAATCACCGTTTTGTTAGTTTGGATTGAATGTAGCATATCTCCATTGAAGAAGAAAGTCAAGCCGCCATTGTTGAAGCTTCAAAGCTTCCAATTTGAATTTTCAGTTGCCCTCAAACGGGCTCCATTTTCGATGGGTGATATCTCAAAAGAACATAACGTCGAGAGAGGAGTTCGAATCCGAAATTTGGTGCTATTTGGTTGAGATTTAAGGAACTCGCCATTAACGTAACTTAAAGCTTCAAATTCGAAAATCAAATTTCCAAATCGGAGGACTCCAAAAACAAAAAAATAATGAAACGGGGGCTATAGATTAGTGCCAAATTTTGAATTATATGCTTCAAAATGGATCAAAATCTAATGAAAACAAAAAAATAAAAATGGAGCCATTACAAGAAAAAAATGGTGCTCGGCAAGTAGTAGCAGAAACTGTGGAAGGAGGTGGGGTAGGGTGGGTGGGGGAGGGTTTAGAAAAGTAGGTAATTTATTTATTTATTTTGGTGAAAAATAATTTTTTCCTTTTCTTTTTTCTTGTAATTGATTTTTAAATTATTATTTTACACCCAATTGCCACATGTCCTATTTTAATTAGTCACCCTGCCACGTCATTAGCGAGTGTATGACACTCATTTTGCAATTTTAGCTGATTCCCAGAAAAAATTGTCTAAATGAAACACCGAGCTAACTGTCCACTTGAGATGTCTAAATGGAATAAAAAGGCACACTTTGAGGCCTGTTCCGAAAGAACCCGACGACCACGAAGTGGAGTGATGGGTTTGGCCTTAAAATTAATAGCATTGGGTCGAAGGATATAGCATACAGTAAATGGATTCAACCGATCCCAATATTTTTGACATGGAGAATAGATACACATTTGAAAAATTACTAAAATTGCAACTGTTACGCCCTATTTTGAACGGGTCCAAGATAGTTTGCAACTTCCCGATTCTTCTAACTGGTTTTAAAAGGGTTAGAGTCGCCACCTTATTTTTTAGGAAAATCAGGAAACCTATATGTATTTGTGTGTCTACTCCATTTTAGTCCATGAAACCTATGAGATTCAAGATAAGTATTTTTATTTACCCTTGAGGAAAGGTATTAAAAGTATCCCTCTGAGCTGGCCCGATTAAACGGGCTGTTAAACTTAATTTAACCGAACACTAGAGGGGGATTATCTATTTGTTTATCATTATTATTACCTGTTTTCAAAATGTTATGACTTCATGAAAAGCTACACTAGGTGATAATATATTAAGTATATACAATGTATAAAAATGTATTTATATCAAGTATCAAGTATTCATAAAGAATGTATAGTAAAAAGGAATATATAAAAGAGTATAAAGAGAATGTACCTCGTAAGTATAAAAGTATATCTGTTAGTACAAAGAGTGTATATATATGTTAGTGTAAAGAATGTATAACTATATTAAGAATATATATATATAAAAAAAAATGTAAGACTATGTAAAAATAAATATATTAAGGATATAAAGAATGTGCGTCTATGTATATTAAAAGAATGTATGTATATTAAACATATAAAAAACATATTTCAAGTGTAAAAGAGTGTACGTCAAACCTAAAATGTATAAAGAACTGTATAACTAGGTATATTAGTGCATAAAGAATGTAAAAATAATTTCCGAATATTCATTAATGTAAAGATTTTATATAACGAAATTATTTAGAAAAGTGAAATTTATTTGACTTGTTTCTACCGTTTAGTTAAAAAGAGTGTTTGTTTAATGAATATCTTATCAAAAGAATAAGGAACAGCATAATTGTAAAAAGTATTGGTAAAAAATAAGTATAAGGAATTGTGGATAAAAAATGAATGAAAATGTGTAATGCCTCTAAAGAATAAAAGATTTGTAAATGGGCGACTTAATATTTGCCTAGCTTCAAAATGTGGATTTAACTTAATTAAAAATATGTATTAGTGTACACGAAACAATATAAAATATAAGTTGTATTAAGAGTGTATAAAGAATATAAAATAAAGGATGGACTAGTATTTTTGCCTAATCATCAAAAGTGTGAATTTATTTAACAAAGTATTTGTACCAAGTCAATTTAATCTAGTTATGGAAGTATTGACGACCTAAGTCTTGCCTAAAGCAAATGACAATTTTAAGTTTAACAAACAAGGTGACAAGTAAATAAATATATCAGCCAGTCATTCCAAAAAATAAAGTTTTCACTATACTATAGTTTATGTTTTGTACGCTTATAAAAAATGCGGAAAGTAAATACAAATGCTGATTCGACGAAGTCTTCGGGTTCCTTTCGAGTGTCGTCTTCTGGATGTATCTCGGTACCTCGTATAAACACTTAGTAAAGTGCTAGTAAGAGAATAAATAACTATCGAATGAATTAAAGAAATAATGAATAAACTTAAAATAAAAAATCCGTCTTTTGTACATGGGAGGCCTTGGAAATCGATAGAAATTTCTTCATCGGCCATTTGGTTTTAGTATTAGCACAAATGAATTTAAATAAATGATAAAAAGGATAAAAGCATCAAAAACAGTCTCGTTGGCCGCCGGAGTCATATTTACCGAGCACAAAACCAACATATATTTAGCAAAAGATAATGTAAAAAATATTATGAAATAGAAGCGCTAACAGAAAAAGATGGCAGTCAATTTAAAAAGCACAAATATGGTCAAGAATAGTCCCGTAGCAGAGCCAAGTTCTCGAGAAAATAAAAACAATAGCCAAACATGGCGCATAATAGTCATAAACAAGCAAAAAATAAACCTGTAGTAGCTTCGGCGAAAAACGTTAGCGGCAGTTAAAAAAAGAAAGTGCAAGAAATAGTCCAACAATAATCAAAATCAGCAACAGTAGCAGAAAGAAAAAATATCACGATGGATGAAGCCAAAACAGTGTAACAACCCACATAGTTCGCCGGAGTTCAGGGCTCATCGAAATCCCATTTGTAAACACCAAAACGCAGTGAAGAAAAAAATAAAAGGAAAATAGAAGAGAGAAAGAAGGAACGGCGCAGCAACTGGTCCGCCATTGTTAGAACGGAACTCGCCGGCGTCGAACTTCTTCTGGCCAGATCTGTGTATCCGGCAAGAATAGTGACGGCGTCAACGTGATACAAAGAGGACTGGGGTGTTAGTGAGCAGTGGAGAACGGTGGTAGTGTGGTTGAGGGAGTGAGGCGAGCGGAAGCAAAGAGGGAAAGAGGAGAGAGAGAGGAGTGTGGGCTGGTGGTTCGTCAGAGCTTTGGTGGTGTTGTTGGTTGGTAGTGATGGTGGTGACGTGATGGGGCAGTGGTGGTTGATGCAGGTGTCGTGGTGTGCGGTTGTTGGTCGCTCCCGGTTCGCAGTGAGCTAAGCTCTGTCACGGAGCGGCCGAAAAAGACAAAGAGGGGAAGGAGGAGAGCGATGATGTCGTTGTGATGTTGGGGTGTTGTTGGGGTTCACCGGAGCTCGGAGCTCCGACGTGGTGATGGGTCGTCGGGGATGGCGGCTGGAAAGAGAAAAGGGAGGGGAGAAAGAAGAGAGGAGTTTAAGGTTTTGGGAATCTGAAAATATTTATATTGTGTGTGTGTGTAAATGAAGACAAAAGATGATAAAATAAAATTAAACCCCCTAATTTCTTTTATAAAATAAAGTGACCCATTTTATTATCCAAAAAATATAAAGCCATACCCCCTTGTCCCCTCAATGCTCATTTTAATCCTTAGATTATTGTCTAATGGGGATTTCATCCTTTTAACCAATGTATAAAAATTTATTAATCAATGGATGAAGAACCCAATCTATCACTTCAAATGTTAACTTTTTAAAAGATGACGAGATCTTGACTTGATCGAATTTTTTTTTTCACGTTTAAAATTAACTGTTTCGATTTTCTCTACACTGACGGACTGTAAAATATAGTTAACTAATACACGTATAAATAATAATGTAAGTATAAAATTTAACGCATAAGATACAAGAAATGTATTGCTATAAAATAAAAGAAACGATTATTAATTGCACACAATGGTAGTATTACGCTGTACATGTGCAAAAATAATGATTCTTAAAAATGACAATAAATTGATAAAATTCCTAAAATAAGGATAATTATTGATAAATTGTCAAAAAATGCAAAAATGTGTAAAAAATGTCATTTCGCGCTCTTTAACGAATCGGGGGCTCCCAAAGCGTTAATTTTAAGCACGACGAGCCAAAACTAGATGTCAACCTTGTCCCTCTTCGACCGGAGATGATGAAAGAGTTTTCGGACGAAGACGTTGATGTGTAGCCGATTTTGGCTCGACGAAAAATTGCTAAAAGGATATGTACGGAGAAAGAAGCCAGATGTTGATAGAGCTTTGATAATGCTCTCCATCCGTCGGCAGGGTTGTGATAAAAAGAAAAATGATAAAAAGGGTAGGATTGTTCAGGGCCGAAAACATTCACGTACCCACGTCATCGCTTCCAAAATTGCCCCAGTGTCGAGCTACGAGACGCTGGGAGGGTGCAAGATTGTATACTTGTTGGGGAAAGAATGATTATCATTCCGATGTGACCGAACTCTGTATAGAGTTTCCTACATATCTCGTCCATCACGAGAATCAGGTCAATGTAGTTCGAAAAATGATAACTAATGGATGTTGTGGCAAATTTTGATCGTCCGATCAGAATTTTGCCCCAGTGTTGTTGGAGTGGTCCTAGCAAGTGTTGGACGAAAGACGGTCGTGCTTGAATTCGAGCTACCTACATATCCCTGTGATGGGAGTCAGACCGATTGTAGTTCGAAAAAACTTATTGGGGAGGAAAATGATCTATTGCTAGAAGGGCGACCGAACTCAGAGCCATGGATTGAAGTAGACTACAAAGTTGTATGTCGAGACCCTGATAAAAACATTGAGTTGTGTGCCGAAGCTTTGAATGTAGAGGGGTCCTGGATTGTGTGTGAGGACCTTGATGCATACTCCGGTTTATGAAGCATATTAAGTGGTATGAAAAAAGCTCTGGGCAAAAATTGAACAAAAACAAATGTTTTTTCCTCATGCTCCCGGAAATGGTCCTAGCAGGATCAACAAGATAAGACGTGCTACTAGATTTCTTAATAAAGAATTCCTTTTTGAATATCTTAGATTTCCTATATACCTAGGAAGAAAGAGGAATGAATATTTTGAGAAGATGCTTTCTAAGGTTATCAAAATACTAAATGGTTGGCAAAGCTATATGTTACCTTGACTTTGAGACTAATTAAGTTTAAGTTGCCTTTTAATGATGTTATTTGCGGGTCATGGAAGAGAAGTCCAATGGATTGCTTATGCTGTGCAAATCCTCAACCAGAGACCATCAAGCATCTCTTCATAGATAGTGAGCTCCGCTCAAAATTTATGGAAATCTTATGGTCAACCTATGGAGATCATAAAGGGAATAGTATTATCAAAGTAGAAACGAGTCATTCTACCAAGAGAGCTTCCTACAAAATTAGTGGCAGGACAAAGGAGGAAATGTTATTCACAAAATGATGATCCAAATCACACCTGTTGTGATATGCTGGGTGCTTTGGAAAACAAGATGCACTTGCAGATATGGAAGTCAAACAAGATTTTACATCAGGAGAATGGAGCAGTAGATCCTATGGCTAATAAGAGCCTCAATGCATAAATTTTTTCCTTCACACAAGATGGACATACCATGGGTATAGTTGTGTGAAAAAAAGTGGAGAGAATGAGGCACAAAACAACCATCAAAATTGTAACTTGGAGTTTTCCTAGGAGCAGTTGGATAAAGGTCAACACAGATAGAAGTTTCTTGAAAGAGAATGGAATAGCTAGGGACAACAATGGGAATTTTTGTTTGCCTTTGCTACATCAGTTCTATGCAGAGATCACAACATGGCATAAGCTTTGGCTACTAGGGATGTTGTTGGTTGGTGCAGAGACAGTGGATACTAACACATCATCATTGAGATGGATTCTCTTCTTATTGTAGATATGATGAAGAGCAAGAGCACTCAAAAGATGGATTCTCTTCTTATTGTAGATATGATGAAGAGCAAGAGCACTCAAAATCTTAACTTGAAGACCATTGTAGAGGATACTGCAGAATTGACTAACAATAGTGATGTCACTTTATTACACTGCTATAGATCAGCCAACAAAGTGGCTGATTATCTTGCTAAATTAGCCACAACATTGGGAGAACAAACTCTCTACAGCAGCTATGACCATCTGCCTTCTGGTGCTAAAAAAACTTTTTGCACTGGATAAAAGACAGATTCCTAACATGAGGATCAAATATGACAAGGCCAACTTTTTTGTTAGCTAAATACTTAGCCTTGGAACAAAGAGAATGTGCAACATGATATATAAACAGTCTCTTTGTTGTGTTTTTTAGATTGCACTGCAATCTGTGATGTATACATGGGGTATTGGTCTAGTACCCCCCATACTTTTTGTATTTCTTACATAAACAAATACATCAGCACCAGGAATTCAAACCTGGAAAATTTAAAAAAAAAAAAAGAATTCTCTTCTTCGTAATAGTACACATATCTTATTAAAATTTTGAATATGCCTTTGTGCACAGATAGTCAATTTGAGAATGATGATTTAAGGCATAGCCCGAGTTCGTATTTTTTTTTTTTGTAAGATTAACCGTTTCAAAATTAACTTCGAACACATGAATCTCATATTTCAAAATATAGTTGACATTAGGGTCTGAAGTTGAACTTGTCCTACCGTTAGACATGAATGTCTATTTGGTTTACCCAATAAGTAAATATTCTAAAGCTTTTTCTACTGGGGTCCTACCCAACAGTAAAGCTGTTTTACTAGTTCCATCCAATGGATTTTCTTATGGCAGTTAATTTGTGGCAACTAGTCGTCATTGGTCCTCAAGCATCTATCCAATTCTCCTTTCAAATAATGTTAACGTTCCAACGATCCGGTCTGATCCGATCAGATCATTATCCTCTCTGGTAGCGTCGCTAAGAATTTAGCAAAAAATATTTAAGATTTAACATATATGTATAAAAAATAACTTTAGATAGGACGTATGATAGGCTTGCAATGGAGAATTGGAGGAGAGGTACAAGTAGGCCGAAGAAGTATTGGGGAGAGGTGATTACGCAGGACATGGCAAGTTTTGAGCTTATCGAGGACAAAGGAGGGTATGGAGGCCAAGGATTAGGGTGAAAGGATATTAATAGGAATAGTAAGGATATTAATAGGAATAGTATCATTTTCCTTACCAATAGGATTAGTATTATTATCATCTTTGTTATTATTTTAGTATTCCCGTTCTTCGTATTCTTAGTTTTCTATTACTACTTGCTGTTTCTTCTGCTTCAGCTTTCTTACTATGATGATATTGCTATTGCATATGTTTTTGTAATTGTTATGTTGTTGTTTTACTTGAGCAGAGGGTCTATCGGAAACAACCTCTCTCCCTGTCAAGGTAGGAGTAAGGTCTGCATACATTGTACCCTCCTCAGACCCCACTTGTGAGATTACACTGAGTATGTTGTTGTATAAAAAATAACTTTAGATAAATACAATGTATTTTGTTTATATATATTATACTCCGGCCTCCAGACCAGATTGTTTGTCATGTTCCGCTTCTCCGGAATCAAATTATGTGAACTTTGACCAATATTTTCAGATTTATTTTTTATCAAATTTACATGAAAAAAGTTAGTACTTTTAGTTTAGTTTTTTAATATCTAAATTAATCGTAAAATATAGAATTGATCTAATCTAATCTAGTTTCGAAGATTAATCAAATAATTGACTCCCGAGAAGTAGAAAATGACCTAATTTGGGACGGAGGGAGGATAACTTTTCATAAAAGGTATCCAATTGACCATATGTGGCTATGTCATCGATCCCCTCCCTCTTCGATCTTCAATATTTTTTGTTATAATCATCTGGTATATATTCCGAATTCAACGTCCAATTAATTCAGATTCACATCGTCTAGTGTTTATTTAAGGAGTAAGCGCTCCCGAACAGAAATTTCTCCTACTCATTCTCAGAATTTGAACTCGAAACTTCTAATCAAAGATAAAAGGATTAATTCATCCCACTAAGTACCTTGGTAGTTCTCACTATTCATATTTTTTTTTTCTTCACTACTTCCTAAGTTCCTAATTTGCAGAAAATGTAGTACGGTAAATTTGTTCGTCTTGTATGAAAATCAAGTTCATTAGTTATAGAGTCCGAAACTTTTTTAACCCAAAAATTAACTTTTGGAACCAAACTAACCCCTTTGTACGCAAAAAAATATATTAAGTTCTATATAACATATTGATATTTCGAGATTTTGAAACATGACTAATCTTTGCCCAAAGTATGGAAAAAAACGTGATTTTGATAGCTTAATAAAAGAAAAGAAAAAAAAAAGGGGAACTGTTTCACGCACAGAATCTCTGCGTGAAGCCTACTTTGGTTCTTTTTTTTTTTTTTTTTTTTTTAATGGGTTAGTTTGGTTCCAAAATTTATTTTTTGGGTTAAAAAAGTTCCGGACTCTTAGTTATATTGATTTTTGCATCAGTTGGAAAACCTGAGTTCTCCGTATCATGTACTCCTTCGGTCATAATTATATAATGCATTTTTTTAATTAGTTCCAAAAATACGATACCTTTTTATATTTGAAAAGATTTTAATTTTAAATTTCTCATTTTACCCTTAATGAAATATAATTTATAGATACACAAATATTGATAACTTGTTTTAGACCACAAGTTCCATTTATTTTTTATTTTTTTTACTTTCTTAAATTATTATCTAATGAACTAACACCATGTAACAAAATTGACATTGATTAATGTAAGGTTGTAAATTGTAATACTATAAGAGAGAAGAAACTTTACTCTTTTCTTTACTGCTGTTCTATATATGTATATATGCAGTCACCGATTCTTTTTAGGATAACTGAAATTACACAAGATGACTACTACGACCTATATAGTTATCAATACTTGTATGCTATTGTTGTTTCTGATTATTTATAATGCATGCTTTTAATTATTTCTTGAATACAAATACTTCATAGTTGCATGCATGGATAATACTGACTAGTAAGATTCTATGCTGCTCGGATTCTTCAAAATATCAATTGCATGTCAAATTCTTCAAGGATTCGACATGAGATTCTGGAGAATCCGAAAAACATATGCAAGATTATACTCGACGGCCACCAGTACCATTTTCTCTTTGACAGTTGAAATAAACAGCAGCAACGGGTAATTCAAGATTATAGATCTTTGCAAAATCTCTTGTATTGAAATTCTGACGATTTTCTGGAGCACGGACAGATTCTCGACGCAATTGACGAAATAGCACAAGAACAAGTCGATGTATTCCCATTGTTGGTTGTGGGCACTCATAAGATACAACTTCATTGCCTAGAAGCACAATAATAAACAATCAAATATATAAAGGGTAAAGTTCAAAAATAGCCTTTTTCCGGAACTATTATTGAAAGAGATTTTAACATATTTGGCCATTCGGTCAAAACTAATTACATCTGCTAGTATATATATATATATATATATATATATATATATATATATATATATAGACACACACACACACACTCATTATGTATAAAATGTGTCTTAAATGTATATTATTACATTAATAAAAAAGCGAGCACATTTAAAGCTATTAGTTTGGGAGTCGGCTATAATGTGTGAAAATCCCTTTTTGGAATCCATGATACTTAAATCATGACAGTATCCTGGACTTTTTACTTGTTTAAGTTTAAAATTTATGACAGAGTTTTGCCATCAAGTGATTACTTTTCAGCGAAATTTTCAATCATGGGCTATTTTTTAAAAAGCAATTTGAGAAGTGACTAGCCCCTACAATTTTCACATATACAAAAGATACATAACAGTCAAATGTCCTATTTAAGTTTTGAGCGATTTAACCCTCAATGTTGGATTCTCTTTTTTCACCTTTAGCTCTCAAGGGAGAAAAGAAAATACTTGCGAGTTTAACTTCTAGTTACTGACTGTGCGAAAATATATTGCGAAATTATATTTACATAATCAGATTAGTTATTAAGTAATTACGGATAAATCACTTGATAAATATTAAATAATAGTAATATGTAAAAAAAAAATGTACTGAAAGTGCTGACAAACTAGTACTATGAATTAGGATAGAGTACGTACCAAAGCTCACTCCTGTGGTTGCTGGGATATCAGTGACCATCCTAACAAAATTAATCAGAGAACAATTTATAACTGTGTTACTTGAATAATGATTCTATATTTCATAGAAATGCAATTAATAATTAAAAGTTGAAGGGGGTGAATTTGAGACTTATTAAGGATGGAAGGGTAGTTACCATCCACCCTACCTGGCAGGGGCGTATGTAGTATTATAGATGGGGGTTCAATTGAACCCATAACTTTCAACGCGGCACATAAGTTTATGTGTAAAAATTTATTAAAATTGCAATAAATAGTAGACATGAACCCATAACTTTTAAAATATCATGGATTCAACGCTAAGAATCTTAAAAGGTTGAACCCATAAAG
This sequence comes from Lycium ferocissimum, assembly GCF_029784015.1. Lineage (NCBI taxonomy): Eukaryota > Viridiplantae > Streptophyta > Magnoliopsida > Solanales > Solanaceae > Lycium > Lycium ferocissimum. Next base: position 5,839,721 of record NC_081347.1, read on the forward strand.
TTTAAATCCTGGATCCGCCTTTGCTACCAGCTACTTAAAATCTAATCCTCTTGGTATATATATCACCATTTCGACCAAGATACTATATCCAAATAGAATTGTTGCTTATATTCGAGGATAAATAGATAATTGATATCCATACGTATAATATTTAGGGAAAAGTATATCACAAAAGTATCTCTTATTAATACTTTAGGTGTTGTTGGAATTCAGTAGAAACGGTGTATCCAAAAAATTAATCAACTTTACTAGTATAGCTAGAGCACTTTAACGCCTCATTAGTTTTCATTAAGATTAAGACGTTTGAATCTGAATACACATCTGAATTATTAAGATGTTATCTTTAGGTCTGAATACTGAATGATTAAGACTGTTTGTTTTTCAATATCTGAATGTGCATAATGTATTTATTTAAACATAATAAATATACAATTTAAATTAAAAAGTAACTATATAAATAGTAGAAAATAAATACAAATTTAATAAAATAAATTATTTGATAAAAAAAAATGAAACATTTATGTTCACTAGTAATGATGGAGATGTTTTATAGTCGCGGTGGGTGTTGAGTGGTGGTGGAGGGGTGAGCGGGTGGTGGGTGGTTGGGGTGAGGGTTGGGGTTGGTGGGGAGTGGGGTTGGTGGTGGAAGGTGGGGGGTAGTGGGGACTAGGGGTGGGTGGTGTGGGGTAAGGGTTGGTGGTGGGGAGTGGGGGGTTGGAGTGGAGGGTGGGTGGGTGATGGAGTGGGGTTGAGGTGGATGGGTGGGTGGGTGTGCGTGGGGTTGAGGTGGAGGATTGGGGTTAGGATTGGAGCTGGTGATAAAAAAGTTTCATACAAAAATACTTTTTAATGATATTAAGACTTGGTTCAAGATCTTAATGATTAAGACCTATTCAGACCTAATAAGTGCTTAGATCTTAATGCAAACAAATACACTTAATGGCTTAAGGTCTGAACCATTCAGATTCAGACCTCCAATAAGTGCAAACAAATGAGGCCTAAGTCGGTTCTTAATTGCATGATATAATTGACTAAAGCCAGCACAAAAATCTGATAGTTTGCTACAAATTAGACACCTGTAATATTCTTGGCTAATTTTTTATTTTATTTTTTCAAAAAAAGAACTTACCAGTGTAAATACTCCTTGTGGCATGGGTTGCTTGGAGTTGGAGCATCAGGATCCACCATAACCTACACAAACATGAGCAGAAAAATTCTCATACACCCCTTGTAAAACGTTCAAGATTAAGGTGTGTTTGATATGACGGAAGTCTTATTTTCAGAAAATATTTTTCATGAGAGAGTCACTTGTTGATGTTTGCTCATTAGAAAATACTTTTAAGATGCAAACTTGGATTTTCCGTCATCAAAAGTGAGACAATGACTTCACTCACTTGTGGATGCACAAAAGTCATTTCACTCGTGACTATCTTAACTTTCAATTTCATATCATCACTAACACCAACCAATACTTAGACATTATTATCAATCCTTCATCGGAACACGATCTGATTTTTGTTAATATTGTTATCAATTTTAAATATATGTTTTCATTCACCTACCAAACCCCCAATAATATTTTAATTTTCATCTCAAAACATTTTTCAAGGAAAAGACTTTCGTCTCATTTAACGACTTATTAACTTTTTTGATGAAATGATCACACGTTTTAACTTAGCATCAAAGCAAACAGATATGATGTCTTCAAACGTCACTACCGCTCATAATAGAAAAAGTATTTTCACGATATGTGTACAAAATGAACAATAAAATTTTGTATATCAAAGCTATAGCCAGCTAGTGCAATATAGCAAAAACGATAGTGAGATTGTGTATATATATGTACTAGTGTCATTTGGCCCATGCTAAGTCCGGGCCCAAACTGACGTTAAAATTTTAATTTGTAGATATCTTTTAAATTTTTCTGCTTTTGCTGCTTTATTTTTTTAATATCAATCTGATACTTCGAAAGACTTCTAACTATTAAAGCACAAAAAAGTACCTGAAAATTAAAGAAAAGTATTTTTCTTAGTTTATATATTAGATTTTAACAAAAAAACAAAAAAAAACCACATTTGAAAGCTCTTCTAACTTCCATTTTACTTAAATTTTTTGAGATTAAAGTCTCTGATGATCCAAATTGAGTGTTCATATGTTAAATTAATTTCATTTGTTTCTTTGAATTGAATTCATACTGGGTAACTTATTTTTTACCAATGATATTACAGTATTCAATGTATGTCAAATATATTTGACGCGCAAATATTGTTGCATGATGAAATAAATAAAGTTAACTTACAAATAAATATAAATAATTAAAAGCCTTGATATTACAAGAATTTTTTGTAGATTCTTTCAAATTAAATAAAAAAAAAATACTAAAAAGTCAATAGAATTAATTGTTCTCACTTTAAGCTTTCTTTTACCTTCCAAAAGATGCATGTTAATAAATAACATTTTTTACCTTTTCTTAATTTAATAAACCATTTTATGAAATCTACATTATAATAACTTTTTCATGTTAAACGTAACTATTTTATCCTAAACTATATAAAATATTGATTATCCGATATTTTGCAAAATATTTTAATATTTAAGACAAAAGTAAAAAATATAATTTTTGCAATTGTCTAGTATTATTATTGTTTAAAAATCAAATTGTATTTTCTTTAACTACATTATTTTTTCAAACATTTTCAGAATATATAAAACTAATATTTTATAGTTACTCTTTTAATATAGTAAATAAATTTTATTTTAATAGTGTGCGCACATAAATTTATTAATTAACTACCGTACTTCGGAATTCATTTTTTCAATTGAGACGGAGGGACTGTAATTTACATATTTTGATACATTTTTGAAGTATTTAACAATGATATAAGTTATTTATATTTATTTTCTTAATTTAAAACTTAATCCAAACTTAAGTGAAATCCTTATAAATTACTTATGTCCCCCAGCATGTACGACATAAGATTGTAGGAGAAAATTAAAAAGAAATTACTAAATGGACGAATAAAAAATTAAAATAGCAAATGATAAATAACATTAATAAATAATAAATAGTATTATTAGAATAATATTTTAGTTCAATAATTAAGCCTATATTAAGATAGAATTGAATGACATGATAACTCTTTATGTGTCTATAATAAAGTCTTAAGGAAAAACATAATTTGAAATAAATTTAATAATATTTCTACATAAAAGATTCAAATATGTATGAGTATGCTTTGAGGGGACTCTATAACATTTTTCATAATCATCATTTTTAGGGGCATGAAAAAAGCCCTTAAAGTTTTCAAAATTTACCAAAATGTGTGAAGATTCACAAAGCCACTAAAATTTTAATTAGGGGTAAAAAGAGTAAATAAAAATTTACGTGAAGATTACAAAAAATAGGTATTCTCCCTTATATATAGTAGTAAAAGTAAAATAATGAAAAGTAGACAATAAAATTTAAAAATAAATTTGACCTTAAAAAATAAATTCGGGACCTAGAAGTAATTAATTGAAAAGTTTAACATTAAATTGAAAACTTTTGTGAGGACTACAAATACCCCTTGATTGTCCCTTATATATATATAATATATATATATATATATATATATATATATATATATATATATATATATATATATATGATATGAGAGAGAGAGAGTATACCAGAGTGTAAAAAGTGCGAAGATCATCCCCTCCAACTTCAACCCTTGGTGGGTTGATAACCATAGAAGGCCTCAAATCACATCCATTTTTAACATCCCTATTGCTATAAACAACTCTTAGGCTAATAGACCTTGTGAATGGATCCAATACATCACCTATCACGCCAGCAAGTTCCAAAGTATCTCTTCCTCTTTGCATGATGAATAATTGATGAACACTATACAAAGAGTCATTGATCATGAGCTAGCTAGAAGGGTATTTATACACGCTAGTTATCTGTACAAGAATCTAAGTTAACCTCTTTTTTTTCCTTTCTCCAACTTGATGATAGCCCTTTTGCTTGGTACGTTGATCCACTTGCAAATTCAAAGGAGAAACAGAATCTTGTATCAATTCCACACGTCTGAGGTCGGCCTATAGCCACAGAATGGCATGCATACTATTTAATAATTAAGCAATCCCTTTATTTACTTGCATTATCTGTGCCTCGTGAGTTTATTAATCCATATCTCTAAGGAATTTCACATAAACACACGAGTTTCACAAAGTTGTGAAGGAAAATATTTTATTGATAAACTCTACGAATCTCTAAAATATCTCTTATTCTTTCTTGTTCTCTCTTGGTATGGAAATAGCTAGTAGCACCTGTATTTATATAGTAAGAAACCTACTTTAACTCAAAACAGGAAAGCTCATTCTTATACTAATTTGATTATAAATTCTAACTAGACATGAATTTAAAATACCAAATCCTAACCAATTTTGGTTTTTTACAATTTTGAATTATTATTTCCAACATTCTCCCGTAATTCAAAATTGTATATCTCATTCTTGATCCACTTGTCACCATCTTCAAATTACTGAGGCACTTGTTTTCAACCCATCATTAATTGTTGAAGCACTTTCTCTTCAACCGTCACTCACCATCTTCCAATTTTGTTGAAGCACTTGTCATCAACCCCACTTGTTTTCAACCCTATTAATGCACTTGTCAAGAACACCAAATTTTTGTTGAAGCACTTGCCTTCAACGCGTTGATGCACATGTCACCAACACCAAATGTTGTTGAAGCACTTGTCTTCAACCCCGTTGATGCCCTTGTCACCAACACCAAATTTTTGTTGAAGCAGTTGTCTCCAACCCTGTTGGTGCACTTGTCACCACCCTTTTTTTCAACCCACTTCTCCAATTTCTAGAGAAGATTGTTCCTTCCTCTTGTGCAAATTTGTTTGCACCTCTCTGCAATATTTTTTTCAAGAATTCTCAGCATGATTATTGTTCATGCATCTATCATTGGCCCGACGTTTGCCAATATATTCATTGGCCAGACGGGCGGCATATATGGGTTATAGCCGCCCGCCGGTAGCGGAAGCTATTTGATTCTTTACAAGGATCGTAGAAGCTCTGATACCAATTTGAAGGAAAATATTTTATTGATAGACTCTACGAATCTCTAAAATATCTCTTATTCTTTCTCTTGTTATGAAAATAGCTAGTAGCATCCCTATTTATAATAGTGAGAAACCTACTTTAACTCAAAACAGGAAAACCTATTCGTATACTAATTTGATTATAAATCCTAACTAGACATGAATTTAAAATACCAAATCCTTACTAATTTTGATTTCCTATAATTTTGAATTATTATCTCCAACAAGTTGTAAGCGCAAATCCCCATGTTCTTTTCTTCTTTGTGGAATGCAAGAGTATGAATTATGTATATTAGTGATAATAAAATGATCATCGGACATAATTCAAACCTCGAAAACTAGCTCGTAAGATGAAGCATGTTCACGACTATATAAGGAGACAACTACATATTCTCTCAATTAATGTGGGAATGATAATCTAATACCCAGTGCACGTTTCAGCCTAGCTACTGACATGTGAATAACATAACATGGGGGACTCAATATTGAGTAAACCAAGATATGGATGAGTCTGGCTATGAAATCAATATAAGAAAATAAAAATTGGGTCTAACTGGGAAAGAACGACAGGGTCTCTAGACCATCTAATGAAGAATAAGAGGACATCAAAATTGAAGCGTTAATTGTGGGTACAGAGAAAAAGAAGTGTGGAAGAGAAATAGTCGAGCTTATTTCCCTTCGCTTCCTGGCCCAAAGCAGTACGGTCTTTCGTGGCAAAATCAAGGATTTGATGCTTCTTGCTATGCTACTTATTAACTATATAAATTCATTTTGCTTAGTAATATATATATAAAAAAGTAATATATATAAAAAAAATTAGCTCATAAATTAAGGATTGCTCAAGACCATATTAGGAGACAACAATATGGAATAATCTAAAAATCATTGTTAAATCAATTGAGTTATAGTGGGTTCAATTGAAATACTCCCTATGTCCCAATTTATTTGACACTTTTTGAGTCAAATTTCTTAATTTTGACCGTGTGTTTGAACATAGAATTTTTAAATTTTTCGAAATAAAATTTATATGTTTGAAAAACTTCGTAAAAAGTACTATAAGTCACCATAATAAATAATTTAAAATATTTAAAAGTCATATGAAAAAATTATGGTCAAAGACCAACTCATTTGACTCTCGAAAAATGAAACGTGTTAAATAATTCGGGACTGAGGGAGTAATCATTTTCGACATATATCACATAGAGTATATGTGCGTGCATGCGTAAAACTCTGGAAAATACTATAAATATTAACTTTTGAATGCATATTCTTAAAAAGGTGCCCGAAATGTTGATTCCATTAGCATAAACCACAGACGCTATATCTGGTATTAAGGGTGTCAAGTGGGCCGGGCCGGGCCATTTAAACGTGGGCCACAGGGGGGCGGGTCGGGGCTGGGCCGTAAGTTAGGGGGCTGGGCTTGGAGAGGGAAAAGGGTGTCCGGCCCCACCACCCCGAATAGGGGCTACACCTCTGGCTAACCGGGCCGGGCCGGATTATAGTTAGTGGGACGGGCTTTTTTTTTTTTTTTTTTTTTAAGTTCTAATACAAAAATAGACATTTACATTTACTAATAATAATAAAATTAACATTTACATCTAATGATAAAATTGCTAAATTAAAAAAAAAAGTTTAATCATCATCAAATTCAAAAAAGTAGCCGTTGTAAATTTAAAAAACTAGTCGTTGCTAATTTTATTTGAATCCCTAAATTTATGAATAACTTCACTTTGGTCATATTTTCAAACTATAAATACCCTTCCATTCTTTTTCATTTTCACACAATTCTTCCACAATTCTCTCTTTATCTAAATTTGTTATTCAACTAGTGTACATTACTTCACCTCCACCTTCTCCTCGAGTTCGAAGATCAACTTCATGTACGGTGTGAATGCATTTTGAGCGAGTAAATGAGGAACATGTTAAATGTCAACATTGTGGTGACATATATCTCCACAAGTCCGGAGCGTCGGGTATTAGCCTATTAGAGGGGTGGGGGCTGAGGGGAATACCGGTGTGTTGCGTAGACACTTGTGAAAAAGCATGAAATTGAACTGAATGATTTATCAAAGGTATATTTGTTAAGATAAGTACTATCACAATCTAATATATACTATATATCGAAAAAAATATATCAACGGTATATTTGTTGAGAAACAAGATTGTCTAGCTTTAAAATACAATTTTAAAGAAAACTAAAGTGCTCCGTAAAAAGAGACTCCTAATTTATTGGGATACAATGTTTTTAAAATACTTATTATTAGTAATAAATGTAGTACTTATCTTTCTTTTTTTTTAATTATTTTGGAAACAGCCGCCCTACCTTTCAAGGTGGGGATTAGGTCTGCGTACACTCTACCCTCCCCAGACCCCACATGGTGGGATTATACTGAGCTTGTTGTTGTTGTTGTTGTTGTTGTTGTTGTTGAAGTGGTCCGGGTTTACCGAGCAGGGTTCGGGCTGGCCCGGCCCCCTTGACACCCTTATCTGGTATCAAATTCCGTATACGTAATATCTCCAGAATTCATGGTGTTGACACCCAATTTTGCCCCTCCTCTATTCCAATTTATTTTGTTCGGGACTTCTAAATTTATTGACGAACTAAACACTTTATTTTCGCTATTATTAATTTTCACTATTTTACTATCGATGTTACTAGCATTGCTTCATCACAACTTTCAAAATGGTTCGTCGTCATTTGATTTTAGGATTTGTACTCGTTAAATTAATTTTACTTTATTAAATCCTTTACTTTCTACATACTAATTATTATTCATCCTCACATAATGTATATTGTACTAGTTGCTAAATTAGAAGCCCAAACAAATAATTAAGTGGAGGAGAAATTTCAGCCAAATAAATAGGGCCCAAACGAATTAATTAACAGCCCACATTTCGGACCAATACAGACCAGCCCAACATCTCTACCCGAACCGGCCCACCTCCTTTCAAAACCCACTCATCAGTTCCTAAACCTAATCCCTCAACCAGCCGCACTTCATCCCTCTCTCTCTCCCTACTCTCTCTCTCCCTCTTCTCCATTTTAGCAAACCGCAGTGGCCCTTTAGTCGCGAGCAGTCCTGTCTTTCCATTTCCACACAAGATTTGTCCTTACGTCTGAGTCGTTCTACGTTGAACAGAAAAAGGCTTTCCCATTTTTGCTTCGAAACACAGCAGATCCTCAAAGGCCAGAGTGGTCGAGCTGTTTTGGTATAATACTCAAGTCAAAATCACGTGAGGAAGCCCAACGTTCGGATTAGCACGAAATTTTCTGATTCGATTTTGAATCTGGGTTTCAAATCCCGCCCAAAATCGAACCTCGAAACCCTAACTCATCCTATAAATACCATCTTATACTGGTAGCCGAGGGGGGAGGAGATTCAATTTTTTCGATATTTCCGACTGTTATTCAAAATCTTGGATTTGTTGAAATTGGGTTCTTTTCGGGTTTCAAAAACAGTAGCCGTACATTACTCTAAAACATCTATATTCTCATACAATCAAATTTTGGGCTCTATCGAAGCACCGTTCGTCGCGTTCGAGTTCGAACACATATTCGAGACCTTCGACGCCCCGTTCATCGCACCACCAACAGTAAAATCTAATGCATTTCGACTCGTTGTTCCGTTAGAATTCCGTTGCTATAGAAAATCATGTTATGATGCCTTGTTATTATCATTTCACTCAAATCCGTGCTTACCGTTCGTCGTTAGGTTGGTTTAGATATCAGCACATCTTATGTTTGTTATTGCTGTGTGATCTTGTTCCAGCATGTGTTTGTATACTTTTATGTTTTAGATTAAATTCCAAGTATGGAGTCTCATGTTTGTCATTCTTGTTTCGTCTAATTAGTTTAGCATGTATCTATGAATTTGTTTGGTTTCGGCTGTCGGGCAGAGGTATCGAGCACGTTGCTTGTTCTTAGGATTAGTTAGTTGGATCTGTTTCGGTCTAATCGCTAGGATACCAATGAGCATGCATATTTGCGTTTCTTGAATTAGTTTGGGTTGTATGTATGGACACCGTAATCGCTTAATTAGTAATCATATGTTGATATGACCCTATAAGGGTGGACTTTGTATGCAACTAATCGTTTTCCTCAAATTGGGTCCTCTGTTAGTTGAAGTTGTCTCTTAAGGGCATAATATGTTGTAAACGAATATTACTATGTTTAAGTGGATGATTTCAAGCTGTAAAAGGGTATTTGCTGCCTTACCTATGATTAGCATAGGTAGCTGATTGCATTAGTATGTCCTGTGCTACTGCTATGCGTATACGAAGGGGTGTGATATCCAAACTGTGATTCTAAATATTTCCTTTGGCCTGTCTGTGTTGGAGCTGTCCGGAAATTACTTATGTGGCATGGTTTGTGGCCTCTATTTGCTTAGTTGAACCACTGAAAATAAACTAAGAAATTTTACCAATTACATCATGTATACCTTGTATATCCTTGAGCAAATTGATAGCCGTATGTGCCAGCTTTGAACAGTTCTTTGAGTGTACGATGGTTTTCTTTGCTACATGGTTGCTGGCATATCATGTCAAAAGAAAGACACTGTTAGAATTTACTCCCTTTAATTTCTATAGTATGGTCCATTTCTAAATTCTTTCTACTTAACTGGTTAAACACACTCATGAAAATTCTGGGCATTCATACCCCCTGGATTTCGTAGATAAAGAGGCTCACCATATTAAATATGACTTCTTTTCCCTGAAAGTGGAAATTTGTTTGATTAGATGTGGCACAATCCCGAATCTGTTCATTTTCGTTGTGACTTAGTATACGTTTGATTAAGTCAGTTCAGTCCCTATGCTATTCAATCTTCTTTTTGTTTGTGTTCTTCTATTATGCCCTATTTGTTTTGAAGCCGGTAGATGAAATCATGTTGGTTTTGATTGAAAGGATTCTCATTCCGCGTGCATCCTATGTTTGCTCTTGTTTTAGAATGAAGCAAGTGATTCCTTTTGCCATCGAATGGCATTCATGCGCGGCAAAAGCACCTTTAGATCGAGATGGTTGCCTATGTGTGAAATATGTGTTTACTCTATTTTTATGGTTAGTATCATATAGACATATATATTCCGTATTCAATTGAAGCTTAGATGAGCATATAGGAATTTGGTTTAAAAGGGGACATCGAATCTTAAAACATTGTAAGTGTTTATTGCTACCATGTCTAGGTGCTATTTGCTTGTATACTAGGCTGTAGTAGAATCATGTATATGAATGTATATGCAAAGTATATTGAATATACACAGGATATACATAACCGACTGAGCTGTCTTAAGTTTATATTTTATGTATTTAACCATGTTCCTTGATTATATACTAATTCCTTTTCCTTTATCTTATGCATGAACATCGCGTATGAGTCCGAAGGACTCGTCTCCCGCATTCGGTGTTGGGCCGAGGTCCAACGAAAATATCATTCCCTCTTTGTCCAGTTCTGTCCGCAGCCTATGTTCAAAAGAAAGAAACGAGTTTCGGGCCAAAGCCCAACAGCAAACAGTCGCAGCAGATCTCTAAAATGGGCTGAGCCCATTTAATTTAGTTGTTCCTTTGTTTTATTTTGTGCATTTAATTTGAATTGTGCAACTAATACTTTACCTTGTTTGTCTCTTCTTAGCTTAGGTGAACTCCAAAGAATTAGTAGGTTTAGTTTTAGCGTAATGAGTAGTTAATTTAAAAGAGAGCTAATAATTAATCCATAGGTTTCATTCCCCTTTTTATGTTAAATTATTTATCTATACTATATATTTTTATTTAGAATAATTGATTTTTAAAATAGCACAACTATATATTTTGAGTTAAAAGAATCGTGATTCGCTTTTATTATCTTAAAACTTTCTAGATGTCACTAATTTATAAGTATTAATCCAAGTATGCTTTATAAACAGTATTTTTAAGATTTATTCAGCTATGTATACTTTAGTCTAAAATAACCGAATAAAGTCAACAAAAGAAAACTCACTTCTTTTTGAATCCTATTTATACATCGCATTTTTCTACATTCTTTGTAATATGGTTTATCCAAAGTTCAAAACTGTTAAAATTTCATCTAAAAAACTATTACTTATATGCAAATTATCCTATTTTCTACAAGTCTTATTTTAAATAACATTATTACATCATTACATCTTACTTTAAAATTTTAGCAATATACTTATAAGTTATTTTCCAAAACATTTAAAATGTCACATTTACACTATTAGCCTAATTAAATTTAAGTCTGGTCGGCTAACTATTGTTAATGGAACTTAGAGGATGCCTAATACCTTCCCTCTAGGTTAGTTGAACCCTTACCTAGATCTTTTTGGTTTCGTTGACTTTAAATCAACTTTAGATAATTACTTTAATTAACCTTAGGTGCCCTAATTCACCGTAAATAATTAGGTGGCAACTCCCGTACTTTAATTAACCCCGGAATTACCGGGATGTTATAAACTATTTTGACCTAGGTTAAAATAGGGTATGTGTCACGACCCAAATCATGGATCATGCGGGCACCCACACTAACCCTCCCTGGTGGGCGAACCCTTCAGATAACTACCTTAATTTGATATAACATGCGGAATAAATACTTTTATTATAAGAAATTTCCAAAATCGGGTCTAGACTCATAAAGAGCTTAAGAAGTTTACAATTTGAATAGATAACGGAGACTAAACCGGATACGACTTCGTTTAAGGATAAGAACAATGTAAATCTAAGGAGAGACTGCGGGTTGCAATAGCTCACCCAAACGTCTTTGACGAATGCCTCAAAACGGTCGTGAGACTCTAGAACATCACACGAAAATAACTACCTCCGAGAGGAGGTGTGGAAAGTAGTATGAGCACAACACTAGGCTTCGTAGGTATCATAGGCCGACAATGGTTAGTTCACGCATATAAACAAGAAGCAACTAACAAGTAGCGAGATAAGTAATCAAACACGATCACACATCTAGCACGACGAGAAAGTCTTGCATTAACGATAGTCGGGGATCCAATATCTCGATTATAAGCCTAGGAGAATTACATAAACCTCGATTCCATCCAACCTTTAAAAATAAATATCACAAAAACAACTCGGAATTCACAAATCAAGAATCAATCGGAGAATGTGCCATGCAATGACATGAATGACCATTCAAATGGGTCTATGCGATGCAATGTCGTGCTATGTAAATGTTATGCAATGCGGTAGTCACCTCTCCACTCCACTCAGGTACACGCGTGTTATGGCAATGCCTCATAGTCATGACCCATGGGGGACCGCATGAAGTCCATGTACCACTCGCTCGAGATATAACCTCGGATCACGGAGCACACTCTCACGATCGGCAAAGACCTCGGGCATCGGACACTCCGCGTTCCCGGCGAGAAACCTCGGGCAACAAACACTCACGTCTCTCTTTTACCCTGTCGGCAAAGACCTCGGAGTCTCGATCACTCTCCTCACCATTATAACAACATAAAGGTAATATGAAAGCATGTCATGCATGATATCGATCTCGGCTATATCACCAATATGCGATAAACAAGTACGAGTCATATTATTGCCCCGGCTCGATCATCAATATTACCCTTCCCTTTCATAAGGTGAGGGAGCTAGTATGTGATAAAGATACAATTAGGTGATAATTACATCACATAGCACATAGAATATGGGATGCATGCCTCGCATGGAATCAACCTCGATAATCACGCAATCGGCGGTTTCAGATTCGTACTAGGGATTGCAATTCAATATTCGGAATTCTCGGTAATAGCCTTCCTCTTCCATATGACCGGTGGGATAACAGAGAGAGAATTATATCAAATACATGAAATCACAATACAATGACGAAACCACATAACAATATCGTAATAATGGCGACGAACCCGCCATGATATTACAATAATGGCGACAAGCCGCGCATGATATCACAATAATGGCGGCAAGCCACTGTAGTGGTAATACCCGACCTAGATGGAATTTACCTCACGCACCAGCCAGAGGGCCTATGTCATTTCTTTCGTCAATCACTTTACTATTTACATACGTTTCGCCTAATAGGATACAGACGCATAAATAGCCGTAACCTACCTCGATGGGAACGGGTGTCACGAACTTTCACGCAGCTTTCCTTGAAGTGCTTCCGATCGGACCGGGTCTTTAGTGCTTATTCGTCATAATATGTGTACGCTACCTGCAATAATACTTTAACCTATATTAAGACGCCAACAACTATGGTTAGTACGGGAGATTCAAGCGTATTCTAACGTTAGTAACTCCTTTCTAGATGTTTAGCGTCGATGTTTTCTCTTGTATCTAAACCAACCACATACTACGGATACAACATCAATAATTATGTGTTCAATACCAATCAGGACAGCCCATACCTGATATTCTAAACAACCACATTCATAGCATGCAATAACGATTCACATACGGTTTCGACATCCTCGAGTTACTTTTATTAGTTTGTAGCCTTAACGTTTGCATGTAACAACTTATAACGACCCATCCAACATACAATATGATGTATACTCTTAACTTATAATTATTCTTTCCAACTTAATGCCAAAATCCAAAGTTCCCTACCCAACTTCCCAGCGTCTC
>NC_081347.1:5853506-5958946 GCF_029784015.1 Lycium ferocissimum
GCTCCAATCCTAATCAGCCATGTTTTAGTGGGGCCCACTTAGTAATCTAATTAGGTTGTTAATCCCTAATCTTCACTAATGTTTCTACATTAATAGTAGTTAATTAGCAAAACCGTGCAATAATAAAATCGGGATTTAAAAGTCCTTGTCACATATCTTAAAAAATAATCTTGTCCTTGAACTTATGTCAATTAACTTACGAATAATCCAACGTACAGAAGTACGGGATATAACAAAAAACACACCTGAAGTATCACTTTTTTGTGAGTTTCCAGTACCATCAGATACTAGTTGAGGTGTATTTTGACAAATAGTTGGTGATAGTTCAGGTATGAAACACAAACATTTGATATTTCAGGTGTATTTTGATAAATAGTTGGTGATAGTTCGGGTAGAAAAAACGATCACCTTATAATTCAGGTAAGAAACTCATAAAAAAAGTGATATGTCAAATGTGTTTTTGACTATTATCTCTTGAAAATATATATTCACTGTCATGAAGGTTTAAAATTTATAGGTAAAATTCCATGACAATTCACAAGTAAAACTCCATGACAAATATCGCTTAAATTTGAACATCAATAATATTAGCTATTTATCAAAGAGCGGACCGGAAAGTGATCAGTAGAAGCTATTCTTCTTTTTCCTTCATCTAATTTTTCTTATGTATTATCCTCCTTTTCACATTATCTATGTTCTAGTGGCTTGAGATCATGTGAACCAAAGAGACGTTTTGAGGAGAACAAGTGAAGATTAATCAGAATGATTCCACGATATACAGTAATGTTGACACTAACAATTAATTGTGCTAATTTGATCATAGTCATAAAGTAGACTAACACACAGTACAAACAAAATCTATGATGATTATCTGTAGTTTTTCTGCTTGACGTCAAATCAGTTACAACTATATTGTTGCCTTGTGTATCCATAGTCCAACTTTTATCATATATAACTGGATTGAACCTGAAAAGCCATTTGTGATCTCGTACTAGCATAGGTAAAAATCTATTCGTACAAAGTGTTCATGACAAATTAAGTAATGTATATATTTGTTAAATATTTTTATTATTTAATTTTAATTAGTTAAATCTTACTTTTATTCATTATTAAGTTACTTGACTATGATAAACTAAATTGAATTGATTTAGTATAATCAATCGGTACCGATAAATATTTGTCCTACTAAATACTTCTATTTAGGGCTTATTCTATACATTGACGATATAATAGATATTTTGTTTGATTGCTTACATATAAAATTATTTCTTGTTAATTTTTGTGATAAATATTAGTACATAATTAACATAAATATTAGTACATAACCTGTTACCCTCCCTCGCCCATCCCAATTCCAAAGTCCAAACCTCAAATGAAAATTGAAAAGCGGGCACATAAAAATTTCTTATGTTCATTGGTTGAAAAAAATGTAAGCGTCCTATATTGATAATATAAAAATTATACTATTAAGTCACCTAAATTAAAGATAATTATATGTAAATATTAGAATATGGGTTTAAATACTGATTAGTAAGTCGAATCTACACTTGGTTAAAATATACTGATAATATTAAAAAAAAAAATCAAGGATAATTAATACAAGTTAAAGGGACATTTACGCGATTACGCGGTGTCCCTGTGGCAAAAAACAAAGATACGTACGTATTATTTATTTTGTAAACTAGTACACGAATAAATATTTTATTTTGTCCAGATAATCACGAAAAAACCCTAAGTTAAATCCTAAAAATAGGAGTAGCACCACAAATGAAGGGAGGTGCTTAGCAACATGTGTATATAAGTTTACTCGATAATCTCTTTTCTTCAACTTATGAGTCTCCTCTCTTCTTCTTCTTCTTCTTCCACTTTTTCGATTCTTTTTCTGATTTTTCACCTGGTGTTCGGTATTCGAGTGGTATTCGGTATCAGCATTGGAGCCCGATTATATTCGAATTCGGCCTGCGTAGGGCCCATTCCGGTGAAGTGCTCCCTACAAAGTATTTTTCTATACCTAAAGCTCGAACCCGAGATCTCTAATTAAGGAAGGAGCGACTCCATCCACTGCCCCACGTCCTTTCAATTCCCTTTTCTCCAAATTTAATCCCTTGGTGGTCGAAAGGGCTATTCTAGTCGTAAATGAAAAAGTTGCCTGCCATGAATTAGTGAAAGTACTATTATGATTCCCTTTATTATGATTGGAGGGAAAGCTATTAGTTCTGTCAAACCTCCTATCCTAAAGCTACCTTTGCATTGGACTCTAGTTCAATCTTGACAAACAGTACAAAGTATATTAATGTTTTGTTTAAGATTCTTAGCATCCAATCCAAAAGCTCAAGATTATGAGTTGAGTAACTCAAAACTATTATAAACCTCTTAGGGGTCGTTTGGTAGGTAGTCAAAATTATCCCGGGATTATAATTTCGGGACTAATTTATCCCATCTATTGGGATTATTTTATACCATCTAAAAGATGGTATAAAATAATCCCAGTATAAGTGGGATAAGAAGGAATATCCCATCTCTTGGGATGGGATGCATTTTATACCTTGTTTGGTACAAGATATAAATTTATCCCAGGATAAATTTATACCTTCTACCAAACATGGTACAAAAAATTAGTCTTTGAGATATCTAAAACTTATACCATGCACCAAAACCTCTTAATCTTAAACAACTAAACCTAGCACACCAGGTGTGATCATGGGTAGTTTATTTGAGTGGAAGTTTTGTTAAGTCCTAAAATAATTTCCTTACAATTTTTTTTTTTGTAAAAAATAGTGAAAATTGAATAATTTTATAACAAGAAAAATTAGTTTGGTGACTTTTTTTGTAATAAATCTAGTATTCTCAAACTGACAAAAATTCTTGGTTTTTCTTTCTCCGAGATCAAGGGGAAAGTTTGTCAGCATAATCACTTGTTTTCAAATGCCACTTGGAATCTAATTGCAAGAAAGAAAAAAAAAGACAATGCACAAACTTGAGACTTATAAAGACAAAAAGTACATAGGCTATACTACAAATTTAATTATCACATCTTTTTCTAGCACTATCGGTATGACTAACACACGACAATAATTCAATAAAAACTCAATTTTCAACATAATTATGGTTCAAATGATCATGAAACTCCTAGTAAATATGCCTGGAAAACTCTTATTAGAAAATCTAGAGGCTCGTCAATCTCACGCTGACCAAGATCTGGCACAGTAAACTTCCATTCAAAGCTTCTCTAATGAATGACACACTGGGTACATTACATATGTTTCCCCGACAAAATTTGATGTTCATGGTCCATCCAAATGCTATTGTTATTTCCAAAGTAGAGCAAATTAAAAATGAAATCATTTGTTTTGCGAAGGACAAGTAGTTGGAAAAGCATCATTAGGTGGTGGCTTATCAAACCGCAAAAGAAGATTTGTGAGCTAGTCATGCAATGCCTTCCAACTGTTTATTTGCTGGAAGATTTGGAAATATAGATGTGCACAAATATGAAGGCATTAGATGCTCTTTTAGCATAATTATTGAACAAATCACATAATATGAAGGCATTAGATGCTCTTTTAGCATAATTATTGAACAAATCACATACTTGATGCAATCGTTACTCTTCACTTAATTCCCCTCTCCAAATTTCTCCTCCCTTTCCAAAATATCTGTGAACTGGTTGACAGAATTGTCAAGCCCCCAAACTGGAATGGAACGTGATTAGCTGAGTGAATCCTGGTCAACTTAGTTGAATAAGACAAAAATTATTTCTTTACTGAGGCTTTTAACTTGAAGCAGATTACAGCCTCAATGAAGAATAATGAGAAAATTAGACCAAATCTTAAAAGTAAGGCAAGAAAGTTACTGAATTCTGTCGAACCTGTAGCCTTTTTTTTTTTTTTTTGGTTACACCATCCACCCAGGCTTTCACCACCACGGCGTGGTGGTGGGGGTTTTGGCGTAGACCCCTACCTTGTTATATAACATAAAAGAAATAAGTACAAACAAAAAGAGGGGGACATAAAACCAAGACCTCCGAGAAAATTGCACCAAACAACGAAAAACCGGGTACATAGAAGGAAACTATGGAAGCCAAAGGCACTCTTCTTGTGCCAAGATCTGAAACTAAATTCATGTACTCCCCATATAGCAAAGAAGAAACTTCAGCCCAATGAGATGCATTCAAACAACATATATGTATAAGTCTAGGCTTTATAACATAGATCGATACAGTTAGTAATATGTTGTGGAGAGCAAAGGTTACGAGTAAAGAAAGTTTTAGTGACCTTTCGTCTTGATGCGGATACCTGCAGCTATCCTTGGAAGGTTGCTAGATTGGTAGATAATTGCGTCAAGAACTGTGTGGCTCCATTTGGATAGAGCATCCGCTATTTGGCTCACTTCTTGGTAACAGTGTTGGAAAATGCATAGTTGAAGATGATTCAAATATTTAATCTCCCTTATGATCTCTTCTAAGTGCCATGGTGGTTTGTTTTTGCCATTAATCATGTCAGTCACTAATTTAGAGTCACTTTCTAGCATGATAACCATTGTTATAAGGCCATTTTAAACCAACAAGGACCGCAATTGCCTCGGCCAAGTTATTAGAGCCCTGTCCCAGTCCTTGCACAAAGGCCATTATGAGGTCTCCCTTATGATCTCGAACTATTCCTCCTGCTCCCATCCTCCAATCTACTGTCCGTGTTGATTTTCACCCAACAAATATACAATTTCTTTCATTAGTTTCCTAATTCCAACAAACAAAGTTGGGATGATTTTCTTGGGCTGCTTCTTTGAGGAAAAGAGAAGTCATCACTTGCTGATGCAGCATCATCAAGATTCTCATGTTCAAAATTTGGGGGCAGATTTTATTAGAAGCAATTTTTTTCTGCTCCACATAATTTGTATGTGAATCTTGATAATGCTGCAGCTGCAACTAACAACTGTCTATCACTGCACCATCAATTCCTGCACCATCCAATTAAGGACAATAGCCAAATTCTTTGGAATTGGATGACATAACATGCTATAAGCTTAATCATAAGAGTGAGTAATATAACCTGGATCCGTAAGAATTGCTGGAAGTCAAAAGGAAAAAAAGTTGAAACTTTTGAGATTTTTTATACAACAAAGAGGTAGAGTCCCCATCAACAAAGATCAGAATAGCCTGGGTGACAGTTTCCCAAAAAAAAAAAAAAAAAAAAGAGGTAGAATCTGTGGACCGAAACAATATTGAATCAGCATTTCCGACACGAAACATAGATGTACATGTGAAAAATTAATAATCTTAATAAATATTAAATTTTAGATCCATAACTTCAAAAGTATAATGAGAACCATGTGCTATTAATAACCTAAAAATTTAACACGTTAAGTTCTAATCCTTGATTCGCTAGCCAATATAAGAATGATGAAAGCATAGGGTTGGAAAAAGAAACGCCCAAACAATAAGAAGCAAAAACAATATTTAGCAAGATCATGATCTGCATATATTTAGGAGAAAAAATATTAAAAATAGATCAACGAAGAGAACACAAGGGAATAACAAAAAGAGGGTAAGGATTAATATACTCATAGAAAGGTTTGAAGATGGTATCGATTTATAACTAAATGGATCCAAGATTTAAGAGAACTAGTGACAGAAAAAAACAAAACTAAATTAGTTAACGCCAAGATATTGAGTTAATCAGACCTGAGACCTTTTTGAAAATAAGCTCAAATTAATCCTCTTGAACGCCATAGAAAAAAAGCTTGGAAATCAAATATGTCCAAAAAAAAACTGACGGTTCGAAAGACTTAAGAAAAGAACTAATAGATGCATAAGCCATAAGTAGAAGAAAGCTTAGGGAAGAGATTGGATTAAACTAGTGAAGGAGAAGGAGGGATTTGGTGGAGATAAGGGAAAGGAAAGAAGGAAATTGGAAGAAACATAAGTTTGACGAAAACAAGAGGTCTCTGATAGTTATATATATACACAGTAACACTCGGGCTAGCGGGGTGGAAGGAATTCATCTGAACCTTTTTGTCGAAATACTATATTACATATATAGTAGATGTTGTGCCCTTTTATGACAATCTTCATCCGTCACTATGCACAGTACCATGTCAACTTGTGGTCTTTTTCTTGAATTTAACTTTGACAAAAGTATATTTACATTAGGTGTTTACACTAAGCCAATAAATTTAAGATGTGTGTATTCTTAATTCAATTTTTACCCGCTAAGCTTAAATTGCTTGATTTAGTGTAGTTAAACATTAGGTGTGAGTAAATTTTACCGTTTAACTTCTTATAGTGATTTTGGTCACCTAAAAAATAACTAAAAAAGTGGCCATAAATTAAAACTGAAGCTAATAACTCAAAAATAAGATACGTTATCTACTAGTATAACATAGTCATATTAGGCGACTTGACTATGTAAACTTTTTTTTTACACGATAAATCCTTCTTTTCTCACTTATGGGCTATAGATATTGGAAATTGTATGTACTTGCTCTAATGTTCTCTCTCAACAAGTTTCCTCGAACATCATATAATTGATTAAGAGCTTCTTTTTTCCTAGCCGTACTTAAATAGTTAGTATTTTTTTTTGCGTTAATTCGTTGTTTACTGATAACAAGTCCTAAGTCAGTGGCGGAGTTACACTATGCCGAGAGTGTTTATTCAAACTCCCTCGGCGGAAAAAAATACTATTTTTATAAGGTAAAAATTATTTTTTATGTATATATAGTAGATATTGAACCCCCTTAAGTTTCTTCGTATATTTACTTTTTTATATTTTGAACTCCCTGGGCGGAAACCCTGACTCCGCCACTGTCCTAAGTAATACTACTACAACAATATACGCAGACCTAACCCCTACGTACCTTAAAACGATAAAAATGTTATTTCTGATAAACCATCGACTTAAAAAGCAATTCGAAGTAATACTCTTGGTAAAAAATTACGGATGACGTTTCAGGTTCAATCCAGTTATGATAATTAGTTAGACTATAAAGACGGGAACAATCTTTTCCTTGATTTGACGTCATTATGATCAGAAGAAGACAAACTATGAATAATCGTTCATCATTAACTTTGTTTGTGTACGTAATTAGTTTTAATAATTTATTACTATGGTTAAAGGATCACAATTGTTAGTGTCATCATTACTGTATGGTGGAATCAATCTTGACTTTTCTCTCAATTGAAGAAAACTAACGGTTCTTCTTCTATTCGTTACTTGAAACTTAAACGCCAACAAAAAGACATCAGCTCACAAAATGGAGAATTGTGAGAAAGATAACAAGCAAAAGATACAAAGAGGTAAAGAAGAACCCCCAATGTATACCCACTCCGTATTTCAGGGGTAAATTTAAATCATTTCACATAGTTCAAGGATAAATTTAACCATTTTCTCTTGTAAGAAAGTCTCATGCATTGGAAAACTTTTGCCGTTAGTATATAAAGAAATATTTGGACCAATCTTGTAACGGTATAATGTATTTGAACCCAACTATTTATACAGGATAAATTTGGATCATTTCACAAAGTTTATGAGTATACTTGGATTTCTTCCTTTCAACTTATACATGTTCAAATTTTTTTCTTGTTCTTTTTAATCATCTAGTATTCCAAATTCACTGAGAATAATTCAAATTTGTTTTGTGTAGATTCATTTAAGGTGAAAACTCTTCCTTCCAGAAAATTTTCCATTCAAAGAACTTGAACCCGAGATCTCTTATTAAAAACAAAGGAATCTCATTCATCTCATCACATCGCTTAAACTCTATAACAGAGAACTTTGTTTGAGCCCTAGTTTATGGTAGCCCCTTTCTTTTTAGGCATCTTTTTCACTTAACAGCCAGTTTTTTCATGTACGTCAGAAGAATCTTTGTGGGGATAAGATTTTTTATTGTTGTATCAAATCTGTAAAATGAGTAAATGAGCTTTCTTACGTAAACCACTTGAAAATGGGGAACAATCCGTACAATAAATGACGTGGATACCATTTTCCTTTTTAAGTTTTTTTCTTTTTTGGCTTTATGCAAGTGATTTCTGATGTGGAATTCTGAATAAATTTTCACTAGAATTGAAGGAAATGATGTGCACTGCCCCCATGTTCTTAGGACATAATGGACGTGGTCTACTTTTAAATAATGAATAATTTTCCTATGCCTATTAATGAAACTTTTCATATTAGAATGTTCTAAAGAAAATTTAAAGAATTCGACTAATAATATGTTTTTCTGTAATTTACCAGCTTTCAAGGTTTTGTTATAGGGCTTATTTCTTGTTTGCTGTCGAAAGATTACCACGAGTAAGTAACTTTGAGGTATCAAAGATTGTTCTTCATAAATCCGACACATATACACATAATCAATTGTAACATTGATGGGAATGCAAATACAAATTAAAAGATATAATCGAGTCTAATATTTTAATTGCCTACTTAATATTTTTGTATACGAGTTCACAGTGGTAACTAATACAAGACGAGTATTTGTTTCTGAATTGAAGTTTGCCTTCAGTATAATAGTTGGACATCCAATTACTACGAACGATCATATATTGAGGTGCTCTTCGTTGGTTCTTCGAGGGACGCTAGTTGGGCCAAGTCTATCTATTCCTCTGTAGTGGAAATTGATGAGATACACACACTAATAAAATAATTAATGAATTTTCATGAAACAGAAATTCTTTTGATGAATTAAGTGTGGTTATGCAATACTTAAGTGATAGCCAATCTCCGGGTGAAATTAGTCTTTAATTTTCATCTTTTATTATGTCAAAATTATAGGATAATTAAGGTCTCATTTAATGTTATATATATAATAAGATGTCTGAATCTGAATGCACGTCTTATTATCAAGTTATTGTTACTAAATTCGAACGCTAGTTAACTAATTAAGATTGATTGTTTTCATAGCATCTGAATGAGTATAACTTACTTTTATTGTTATTCTTGTGTATTTGTGTTGTAAAAATGGTATGTTTGTTGAAGCACACTCTAAAAGCTAACGAGATAATGACAGTTAATATATAGTGGCGGTGGTCGCGGCGTGATGTGATGGTTGATGATGATTGTGATTGCTAAAAGTGGTTGGCGGGGGATTTAATTTGCAGTTTTGACTAATTGTGCTAATTATGATATGATGGCCAGAGGTGATGGCTAGTTATGCAGTAGGGATGGTTAACGGTGGAGCTTGGTAGTTGTTGGTAGTAGCAGTTGTACTGTAATGGTGGGTGGGGGTGATAAAGGTGGTTGGTAAGTTTAGTAACCATCGATGAAAGACAGATGGCTGGTGATTATTTTAAAGGAATCTGATCTTCTACTTATTCAAATTTTATTTGCCTTGATTAGCATTTTTTTTTTTACCCCTCCCTCGAGGAGTTTTCCTTTTTGTTCCTTTGGTGACTCGAAACTCACAACCTTCGGGTTAAAGGTAGAAGGTACTTACTATCTGAGCAACCCTCTCTTATTCCCGGATAAGCATTAAAGTTTTGAAAGGATATGTTATATGACTACTATTTCCCTTTTAATATCTTGGAAAGAAGTGGTTTTTTCTTTTGGCTACGAGGGCTCAACTCTAGTAAAAAGAATTCTAACCTCAACAAAATTCCGGTACATTATGCTAGGTTTTTCTTGAAATTCTCATTCATTTGTCAAATTATACAAGTGGGTTTTTATATACAGCTCCAACCAACAAAACAGATTAGGGAAAGTCAGGAATAATTACTCCAACAAATGAGCAGAAGTGAGGCTTAGAATCTATAATCATGGCAGACAACCTAGTACCCCTTTGGATTTATCTGTCGTGTTCAATCTTCAATTCCTATTAGTAAAATTAATTAAATTTGGTAATGGAAAGGCCAAATTTTTGCTAGTATAACTATATAGTTGTATATACTTGTACTATATAAGACTTGATTCCATTGAAAGGATCAACTGAAGTTCATTAATGTGCTTTAAAGCTTCATATCTACATAACTAGCACTATCATTTTTATGTGTGCAAATTCAAATTTATATTAGTTGAACTAGTTCAAGATCTTTAATAAATTTGAAGGAAAATTTGCAAATTGTATTTCGAGTCATGCCATCTCAGCATGAATCAATCACAACAAAGTGTTGCAGGATTCTCTCTTCTTCTTTTTTCTGGGTAAATGTCCCCATTCCTCTCATTTTTCCTTAGTTACCCCATCTTTCTTTAACCTTTTTTTTTTTTTTCAAAAAAAATAAAAAATCTAGCGTAAATTCTCTATTTGGACCCCACAACCGATTTTGAGATGGAGCATTATCACAAAGCAACGTTCATGTATACTTAGTTAACAATTAATTGACGGATTACGATATTCTGTTAGTTGTGATTTGACTCAGAAACAATATCTTACTAGAATCTGCTATTTCTAATGCAAAGTCGATGTGTAAACCATTTGTTGTGATTTGACTCAACGACACTATCGTACTAGAAAATATTGTTGCTCCCTTATTATACTGGTGGAGTGAATCAACACCATCGATTTCGTAGTATTTGTTGATCATCGCTCATCTTTTGTAACTCTTCAACTTTAACATACATATATGATACACTTGCGTGATTCAACCTTGGGAAAGTAGATTAAGCATCTTAATTAGCATAAAGTAATCCCCTAAGCATCTTATCTACAAAGTAATCCCTTTAATTAATTTGTACTTTATAAGCTTAATTATTAAGTTAATTAAGCCTTTTTCGAATTTGGAGACTAATCCAACTCCAAAGCTCGCATCTAAAGTGAATTGGTTATCCACTAGTTAATGTCGTTAGCTTGTGGAGCCTGTAAAGACCCTAGTCTGAATTTATTTTGCAATGGAGGACGTGACACAAAAACTGTTTATAGTTGTCAACCTTATTAGCTGACCACTTTAAGTGCCTAAATGGTGGCTTAGGTGCTAATTTTGAATCCTCTATTGCCTCAAATAACATCAAAAATACTTGTGAAATCTCTCCTTAAAAGGTACAGTTGTCATAATAGTTTAAAATTCCTTTTAAAGTGACTCAATTGCCGATCTTAGTGTACACCATACGTTTGAATTAAGATTAGTATTCTATTGTACTGTTTTATGGTACATATCGAAAAGTTTGAGTAGTTCAATACTCGCATATTAAAACGTCAGAATACACGTGAAATCTCTAACGAGATAAGGAATTACTCTATTGATCATTAACTTGTCAATGAAATAACTCTTAACGATAGAGGATAATTCTCCCTCTCTATTGACTATTCGTCAATGAAATAACTTCATACTAGATATAATTGGTCTCCAGCTTCTATCAACGTAACAATAAATGCAAGAAGCAACAATACTTGGTTGGATATACAAACTTTTTTATTTAGTAGAAGCTTGTAACAAGTGTATATCAACTGTATAATCAGCATATAATAAAAATTAGGATTATATTTTTTGTTATGAATTTTGTCGGGCTGCTGTACAGTGTAAATACCATTTCCTGATAGAGGCCCAAAGATGCTAATTGGGCAAGGGTCCATGAATCTGTAAGGGCAATTCCAGAGGCCCAATTAGTTGCAAGAGTCAATACTCAACAGAAACAAGTTGGACCATATGGTTTTGAAACTTCAAATTTCTCAAACTTTTTTCATCTGAAAAAGCAAATGGAACAACATAATTCCTATCAATTCCCAAATTATGAGTATTTCCCGTAGTGTACTTCATTTGTTACGTCACCATGTTCATTTTCATGAAGCTTCAGATCAAGAATCCAAGAGAACCGTAAGTCTTGTTATGTTATTTTTGGTCAAAATTGTCAAATAGTTATTATGAAAATTACATTATGTCTAATAGTTTCTTGAACTTTAGTACATTTCTGTTGCTGATCACTTCATTGATTATGAAAATTTTGGACAACTTGCATCGTTAGTAACAAAATTATAGCCTTATTGGTATCAGACCAAAGTTTATTAAAAATATCAGCCGGTTGTATTGAGCTCTCTCTATACGTAGAGCCCGAGGAAGGGCCAAATCATATAGGGTCTTATATACATTTCTGCAAAACATTGTTTTCTTGACATGAACTCGTGAATTCCTGATCACACGACGACAATTTTTACATATTTAATAATCAAGAATGTAGGGCCAATTAGAAATGTTCAGTGGGGTTAAACTTGGATCATTCATCAAAATAATTGGGAATAGAGATAAGATCCACAACAGGAACTAACGTATCCCTTCAGAAGTAGAACATGTGCAATAATACTATAGATGATAGACTTGGAATTTCATCTTATCCAAATTATCATTTTATAAACTCTATCCCGATGACATCTTTATGACATCATTTTACTCCTTTAACTTATTTGAAATGAAAATTCTTCATAACCTAAATAGTTGTCACCAAGCCGCTTAAATTAAAAATAGTTGCGGATACATAAAATATATATAATTCATATATTATATGTATATAATTATGTATAATCAGTGTATATTTATGTATATCGGCTAGAAAAAAATATATGTTTCGGCCAGTTATTTGTGTAAAAACCATTAAGATATGGGGTTCATTGATCACATAAACTAGATGAAATGTGATTTATGTTTGTAGAAGAAAAAAACTAAATGTTGTGTTGAGAAAAGCAAGTGAATCTCTGTAAATATTTTCAACAACAAAAAAATAAGAAAGTGTCAAAAACTTTAGAATTACAACAAGATTCCACAACTGTGGATCCTCTCAATTTATTCCTTTTTTTTAAATAAAATAAAATTAAAAAAAAAAGAAAAAAAAGAGATCATATAAAGGTAAGATTTCATAGTTGTTATTTTTTTTTTTTTCATTTCTCTGTTTCAATTATTTTCCTTCTTTTTTTCATTTTTCATTGATTTCTATGACTCTTTTTGCATAAAAACAATTGTTAAGTGGCATGTATTCTTGGTTTAATTTGTGAATATTGAGAATAAATATCTTAATTTAGTTTAAACACCGGATGCAGAATTTCCATGTTTGGTGTCATGGCTATCCTTTATACAAGATTTGATAGAATCATACTAGGTGTAATTGATTGAAAGCTAATCAAATCGGAACTCTCCGGTACTTGTATTGGTGGGAGAAAGTAAATATTTAATGTAATTTTCATAATGTGTATAAATTAGTCTGAATATAACCGTTATCAAAACAAAAATATTTAAAACGTTTTTAAAACTCTCTCTTGAACAATAATAGTGCTTAATTTTGGACCATTGCCAATCAATAAGTATTATTCCTAAAACTACTCTTCACAAACAATCATAATGTTTAATATTCTCTACTATTTGCCTAATGAGTTAGCTTCAAGTCTATTATTGGTGTCAAGGTCATGGTATGTGATGTTGAGGATAAGCACGTGAGATTTTCAAATTTTAGCGCTAGTTGCTCCGTAACTTTATTTAGTTGTTAAATCAAAAAGAACGAAATAGTTAAAAGGGGCTTAAGTTAGATAATGATGTGTGCTTAAGACAAATTGTATGTATATTATATAGTTAAGACATGCCTAATCATTCAGAAAATTTTGAATAGACACATATCATGTTGGCATAATAGTGATCAGTAGTTGTAGTGATCCTTTTATCTTTTGCTATTAATTATTACCCCTAAATTAACAGTCACGTTAGCTCAAAAAAATTATTCCAAAAGATTGTCACTTTAGGAATTCAAGACCAAAGTTGACAATTGTTTTCAACTATACCTTTAATTTATTTATACTATATTAAAAGCACGAAGAGCCTTAAAAATGTTGATTGAACTTTTTATCTTTCATTAAAAGACTCCGCAATAAACAAAATTGTCATTTACTATTTTTATCAAATTAATACATATTAAATTCTCTCACCACAACTGTATAATAATTACGCATAGGTATAAAAAAGAAACTCCATAAACCGTTTGATTTCTTTCCATATTTCGAGACTTGAAGTCCCTGTATAAGCTATCTCCCAAATAAAGTTGGAGACTTGAAGATGTCGCCTATATAAACGTATGAAACCTATGTTTCCAATTTATTTCATAGTTTGTTTTGGTTTGATTTAGGTTTAGCTTTTTATTTTAGCTTTATTCTTTGTAGTATAAGTATATTTTCATGAATTAATATCCAGCAATAATTTTGGCTAAATTTCTTGCTTATGCTCTCCCTGCTTTTATTGGTAATCTAAAGAGTCAGTCGGCCAGGTATGCCTATATGATCATTCAAAAAAATTTGAGAATTTTTTTCTTATGATGTGGTTTCTCATTTATAATAATATGGAGTGCGATTCGCGGATTGTAATTTCTTCCATGATAATTATTAAATTTATTATCTAATATTTGGCCACTTTGCTTCTTTCATTATTTTTAATATATGTCTCTATATCTGTTTCTGTATGTGCGCATTTCTCTATATATTTGCTCTTTGAAACCTTTAAGAACAACTCTTTAAATTATACTTTCGCACATTAGTGTTAAAGGGATAATAATTAGTTTTTAAAGGAAAAAACTTTTGTCAATATTGTAAGGATATTTTAAGCACTAATAGCCTGTTCAAATTCGTCAACTCACATCTATATTTAAAGGCAAAAAAAAAAAAAAAAAGATCTTTTTCTATGACTTCTTCTCGACATGCCTCTGAATTATATATTGCAAGTTGCTTTGAGTAATGTAGACATCTTTTTTCCTCAATTTTAGAGTTTGTATAGTCACTTATTAATTATTTGAGGCCATATAGAGCTAACATCTTCATTCCCAACTATTTAGACGATCAGATTAATTTTTTTAATTTGTGTTATTAAAATTAGCCAAAATTTTCGATTATTACATCTTTTTTTATTTGAATTATGTCGAAGTCCTAAATATGTAAGACTTGCCTAGGACGGAATTCTTTTCAATTAACACTACACGCATATGCCAGCAGCATTAATTTCCGCAAAGTTGATTTTGGGTGTAACTCTTTTTACTTAGCATTCTTTTTTATCCCAATTCAAGGGCAGGAGTTTTGAACACTTTTGCTATCCTACTTATTAAGGGAATTTTACACTGTATGTTAATTATGGCAAAATATTTACTCGTTTTAGTCCATCTTTTTTTAATTACCCGCCATAGCCATTTTTTTCCTCTTCAGTTTTTTTTACTAGTCTTATGCATTATTATACACTTTTATACAAGGTTTATACATTGTCTACACTAGATGTATAAAGTTATATATTGTTGTATAATATTATATACTAGTCTTATATATTATCATATACTTTTATACAAGATGTATACATTGTCTACAGTAGGTGTATGAAGTTGTATATTGTTGTATAAAGGTGAATATTCAAGTTGGGCTATGAAATGTTGGGTTGTAGGTTTATAATTTAAAATATGGGCTATAAATATGTAATTTTGACCCATAAATTGTTTACAAGTGAAATTTTCCCTATTATTTTTGGACAAAAACTGTTTTTTAAGTATCTATGGGATTTAAATTTGTTTTAAGAATCCATGTCGAAAAAGAATAAGCCTAATACTTCTATCCCACATTATTCATTATACATTATTTAGGGATTATTGGACATAAATTGCAATAATAGAACTAGGCAAAGTTTTCGACAAATATTATTAGTTCTCTTTGGTTTTCTTTTTCACTTTTAAATTTTGGAACACATATTTTAGCTGACAAACACGATCAACGCATAAAAGACATCACGAATGCAATTCTATTATAGTGGCTCATATCTCTCACATTGTCTGTTCTTTAATTTGGTATTAGTGCTCTCTGGTCCATAAACCTTGATGAATACTTTTGTCATGTTTTCAATTATTGTGCGTATGTGAATGTGCAGTGCATGAATGTAAATAGTCTAGAGTCTTAGAATTTATTTAATTTGGTTTTAGATAGTTTGGACGAAGGGAGGACACATGATTATTCTTAAGATTTATTTTGATGTTATTTGGCCGGTAAAATAGAATAGAGATAGAATTTCAAGTAAATACTACTTCTGATTTTGGTGCCTAAACATGGATCGGCTACTAATTTACCTAATTGGGTTATAGCACATTAAAAAACTCACCTAATATATGAAATCCTATTAGGGTTTTTAAAAAGTAATCTATATATAAAATAATTTAAGCAATATGGGAAAAGAAAAACTTCTTAAGATAATAAGATTGCCTCACCAACTTGCTCAGCACATTCAACTTCTGTCCCCTAGATTTCAATTGAGTTTTGATGTTTGAATTTACAACTAAAATTGAATACCTTGACCTCGAAATCAATTTTATTGGGCCTAAGATATGTTGACGTTCTCTTTTTTCAGTTTCATACAATGTACCACCTATGTTCAATACGTTTATTGAGTCTTCACCTGTTGTTTAGGACTATTTAATTAATTGAATTTTGTGCATTAAGTCCTTGTTTATTTGAGATATATTAAAAAAGTATTATTAAATACCTTTTTCATTTTTTTTTCATATTTGAATTAAGTAAGGTAAACAATTTTGCAAAACAATAAGGAAACCAAAAAATGGCAAAGCCACAAGGAATAAGTTAATTTGATCTACTCATCAAGTTAATTCGAAACAAAGGACTTTGTAGTTAAGATGGTTGTGACAATTGACGCGAATGCAAATTTGTATTTTCAATTTATGTTGTGAACAATGGGATGATGATAATTTGAGAACAATCATGTTATTTAAAAAAGGAACAATACAATGCTCACCACAATCCTTAAATTTGATGTCTTTTTACCAATTTGATTATTGTAACTTGAAAAAATATCTAATAAAAAACAAATTTAGCCATCAACAACTAAAACTCGCACTTTATGTACGCTTTTTTACCAACGAAATTCGTAGCTAAGTGTAATTTCATTTTGTAGTATTTGCTGTCAAATAAGGTACACGCTTTGATATTCTAAACTAGTATTAATAAGAATGCAAGTATTTAAAATGAAAAACCAATCTACCATCTAATGTCAGCATCATTGAACTCTTTTAAACTGTCAACTGTATTACTTCATCTTTTTCTTTTTGGGTGCCAAAAGTTAAGCACATATGACATACAATGAAGTATAAAGACTCCTCAAAACATTTAATAGTTTTATGTAGATGTCCTTCCCCTTTCTCTTTTTTTAATCCCTCTATATAATATAGAGAGAGAGAGAAAAGAGAATCAATATTAATTTATTTATGCTCATCTAACATCCGATATTCGCTTATACGTATGTACTATCATTGTTTAATATCAATCAAACGGAAAAACACTTCTTACCAAGAGTTTTTTTTATTCTCAAAGATCGACACGTCTTTAAATGAAGAAATCTCGTCCATCTCACACGTCTCTTGGTGGTGAATTATTAAACTTGTCTCGTTAGAGGATTTAACTAAACTGTGACTAATTTTACCCAAAACGTTAGGGGAAAATAAAAGAAATTAAATTTAGGGCCTTTCTTTTCTGGAGAGTTTCAAAACTCAGAATCGATCGAACATGGTAAAACATGGCTAATGGTGTGACTATGAACTGGTTCCACCTGCGGCCTACCATAGACCATTGTCATCCTACAACCCAAAAACATAATTAATTTGTCTTTCTTCATGTTTATTTTTTAAATTATTGGGTCAAGATCTAGTTGATTTTTATGTCTTCTTACAAAGAAGAAAAAAATGAATTTGGACAGAAAACAACGTGGGGAATAATACGTCGAACTTCTTTTCTAACACGACAGTAAATGAATCTAGACATATTTACCAAAAAAAAAAATGAATCTAGACATATAATAATTGTAAATAGACGCGGAGAGTCGATAACGAAAAATAATCATTCAAATTGTCCAATTTCTGACGTATTGAATTTGCGTATCTGCTAAAATAGACTAACAAAATTGGGAAATATTTTTAATTTTTAAATAATGCACGGCTCTGAATATATTAATTATTTATTTTCAGATCTCAAACTCATTTATGACATGTCAGTGTTGTCTGCTATGACAGGCAACATTACATTAAGTTATACACAATTTTGACCAAAAACCAGTTATACACAATCATATATCAACCCGAG
This sequence comes from Lycium ferocissimum, assembly GCF_029784015.1. Classification (NCBI taxonomy): domain Eukaryota; kingdom Viridiplantae; phylum Streptophyta; class Magnoliopsida; order Solanales; family Solanaceae; genus Lycium; species Lycium ferocissimum. Next base: position 5,871,513 of record NC_081347.1, read on the forward strand.
TAATAGCTTACTATTACAGCTTCATCAATCAATTTAAGCAATGTTATAATGAACTTAAGTTATATACACTTATAGTAGAGGTGGAGCTTAATTTAATTTTATGAGTTTTTGAATCTTAAAACGACTTTAAGTGTCAATACTTGAGTTTTAAATATAGTGTTTGTATTTACTATAAAATATATATATTTTTAAACAAAAGCTTCTAGGTTCACCAAATCGACCGTATCTGAAAGTAACACTGCCCTCGTCTACTGCCAGTATAAATTACTTTACATTATAAATATAAGATTACAAATACGAGATAACATAGGTTATTAACTTATTATTGTGGGTAAAGTATTAGACTTGCTAAGAAGACTTTACTTTTATCGTATGCCGAATTAATTTAGCGGTAAGATCCGTATCCAACGGATTTTTAAAATGCTCTAATTATATTAAGCTAAAATATAGTAGATAAAAAGGAATACTGCGTAATATTTTTGGGGAAAATTTCAATAATGTACAATCTAGCATACAAAATTACATTTATGTAGCCATATTTTTAAATTACACCCGCATAGACATTTTTTCATGGTATACAATATTATACAACAATATACTTTATACACTGGAGTAGACAATGTATCAATCTTGTATAAAAGTTTATAATAATGTATAATAGGAGTTTATACACACTTTTACACTCTTTATACAAGATTATATAAATTTATAAAAGAGGCGTAAAACACTTTTACACTAGTATACAAACTTATACAAGAGATGTTTATACATAAAAAGGGTTCATACATAATGTATAAGAGGTGTACCGTATAAAAGTGTATAATAACTCTTCCAACTCTCAATACTGCTCCAGCCCTCACTCCATAATGTATTAGAGGGTTGTACGGAAAGATAACTCAAATTGTATATGATTGGGGTGGAATTTTCGATTCATATTTCATCAAAGGGAGTGTTTATTGCACAGAACTTTGCGCTCAAAATTCTTGGATGACTGATAAGATTGAGGGTTTTGGTCATTAGTTCAAAATTCCATCATTACTGCATCTTTCCAGTTGTTATTTTTCAATTTGTTCCCTTATTTGTCCAACCTAGAAGATCCGCTGCAGTATTTTTCACAAATGACAGAAGCTTCAAAGCTCCTAGCAGGGTTGATGGGGAGTGAATGGATGAAGAAGAAAGAGGCCAACTCGGATAATTGTTGAAATATTGGCTAAGTTGGGTAATTAATTTCCCAAATCAACATAGAGTGTACAAATCCTAACATTTTTTGCATATGTTTAATTTTGGTAAATGGAATAATTTGATATATATATATATATATATATACTTGTAGAAGGTAATAAATACTACTAAATAAAATAATTGAAGTGAGCATAATTTATTGGAACACAATTTCATGAGAGAAATATTTACCGTAACCTATTATTCCCCACATGGTAGGACACAGGGATAGCACGACTGTGTTGGTCTTTGGACTGCTAATGCATCATGGCCAAGTCAGCTTGGCCCCATGATAACAACTTGTCAATCTAATTTTTGTGATACGTTAAAAAATAAAAAAAATAAAAAAAAAAAGGATTTGTGATATGGTGTTGTCATTTTCCCTAGTTTTTTCATTTAACTTTTTTTCTTTTTTAACCAAGCCTTTTTTTAAAAAAAAAATTATATTTCTTCGTGTGTACATTTTATGTCGTAGTTTATTGAAGAACAAAATGTATTTACTCCTTCACTATGAATTTTTAAAATATTTTAAACTACTAACAATTGTGATTTGTAGTATCTTTTATGCAGTTTTTAAGTTGTAATTTTTTTTAATTATCAAACACTTGAAAATTCTATATTTAGATTTATACGGAAAATTAAGTTGTTCGATTCTCCTACTTTGAACTTCATTACATAAAATGGAATTAGAAATTTCTAATATAGATAAGCGTCGAGGGGTACGAACACAGCTGCTCCAACTTGTACCAACGAACGCTTTTATAAATTGTACATACGATAGAATGCGCATGTCATGTAAGTTCTATATAACATCCGTACGGCTTTATCCGTGAATTAATTTTTTTATCCTTGTGAACATATGTCGTACAGTCTTAATATTTATTCCTTTCTCATGTATAGACGTATGCACTTCAATTTTAATTCTCGGCATTTATTTTTTGTGCACTTTTACTTGTTTTTTCACGCTCTCGTCGAATATTTATTATAACCTGATATAGACGTATGCGGTTCAATTTTAATTCTTCTACAATAATTTATTTCCTTCTGTGCACTTTTACTTGTTCCTTTTGACTTTTCACGTTCTTTAAGAATTAATAAATTCCACGTGGATATATGTCATAGTCGAATATTTATTCTCTTCATTTTTCGTATATAACGTGCTCCACTTCAATTTTAATTCTGCGACACATATTTATTTCCTCGTGCACTTTTGCTTGTTCGCTTTTGACTTTTCGTATTCTTCTTGAATATTTATTTTCTTCCGACGTATACATATATGCCAACTTCAATTTTAATTATCGCCCACATATTTATTTCCTCCGTACACATTTACTTGTTCACTTTTGACTTTTCACGTTATTTAAGAATTAATAAATAATGTCTCCCTCCATCCATATTTCTTATACATTATATTCTTCTCATTGTAGATGTATGAACTTCCATCAACGTATACCACATCAATTTCTTAGAGCTTGTACCATGAGCTGATCGCAAATTGTACACGCAATGAATGCTTAAACAATAAGTCATATAACTTATCACTTTATCCAACTATTTTTATATACACATAGACATATGTCATAATACTTAATATTTATTCCTTCTCATATATAGACGTATGCAAACGGGTCAAATTTAATTCTCCAACACATTTATTTCTTTAGCGGCACTTTTACTTGTTCACTTTTGACTTTTCGTATTCCAGCTGAATATTTATTCTCTTATCATGTATAGGCATATGCAGTTCAATTTTAATTCTCTTACACAAATTTATTTTCTCCGTGCACTTTTACTTGTTCACTTTTAACTTTTCAAGTTCTTTAAGAATTAATAAATCCCACATGGATATATGTCATAGTACTGAATGTTTATTATATATGTCATAGTACTGAATGTTTATTCTCTTCTCATGTATATACGTGTGCAATTCAATTTTAATTCTCCAACACATATTTATTTTCTCAGGTGCACTTTTGCTTGTTCGCTTTTGACTTTTCACGTTCTTCTAAATTATAATATTTATTTTCTTCTCGTGTATACATATATGTCTTCAATTTAATTATCCGACACATATTTATTTCTTCCGTATACTTTTACTTGTTCACTTTTGACTTTTCACGTTATTTAAGAATTAATAAATAAACTTCCTCATGTCTCATATTTCTTGGTCACATTACTTGACTTTTCAGGTTCATTAAGAATTAATAAATAAAGTACTCTCTTCGTCCCATAATACTTGGTCATATTACTATACTCGACTTTTCACATTCTTTAAGAATTAATAAAAATGAAGTACTCCCTTCGTCCAATATTACTTGGCCACATTACTAAAAATATATGTCTATTTTTCTATTATATATTTTTTCTTCTTCTTCTTCTTCTTCTTCTTCTTATGTAAATATTGTTGGACGAACACGATCATCATAAGTTGTACGAAAACAATTCCGAAATTGTATTTAAGCATCACTAACATGTGTACATTTCGAAAAGTTGAACATTAATTCTACCTCTTGTGTGTTTTACTTTTTAAGTCCTCATACATATATATAGATAATTTAATGTCTTAATTATCCTTTTATTTCCTTCATTTGACATGTACTCCCTCTGTCTCAATTTAAGTGTCTACGTTTGACTAGACATTGAGTTTAAGAAATAAAGATGGACTTTTAAATCTTGTGATTCTAAATTAAAAATGTGTATAATATAATAAAATATTCTTTGAATCTTGTGATTATAAATTCGATATGTAGGATATTTGAATTGTCAGACTTACTAAATATAAAAAGGCGGACATAACCAAAATAAGATTATTTTTTTTTTTTTTTTTAACAACAAACGCCCATTAGTGGACGAACATCACAATAATAAGTTGTACAAAAAATAACTAAAATTGTACATCGTTGATATTGTGCAACTAACATGTGTACATTTCAGAAGTTTAACATTAATACTAGCTCTTGTGTGTTTACTTTTTAAGTTCCTATATGTCCGCAGTGTCTCAATTGTCCTTTCATTTCCTTCATTTGGCATATACTCCCTCTGTCTCAATTTAAGTATCTACGTTTGACCTTAACACGAGTTAAGAATAAGTTTGGATTTTTATCTTCGGGGGCGGAACTACGGGGGTGCGGGGTGTCAATCGAACCCCCTTCGTTAAAAAATTGCACTATATATATACGGTGAATTTTTTTATTCATGTATAAATATTATTTTTGCATCCCCTTAACATAATGGACATTTCAGGTCAGTGGATGAGGCGCTTATGATTGAGCCCGCGGTTGCGGGTTCGAATCTCGGCAACGACACCTTTTTAACTTTTTTCATCCAGTCCCTTTAAAAAAAAATAACAGAAACGACGTCGTGCTGGACTCTATTTATTATTATTATTATTATTATTAAAGAAAAACGTGAGCCATTTGGGATAAAAGAATCCCTAATTTCAAAACGTGTTTGACATTGTTCTTTGTCAACTCAATTGTGCTACTGCTGGCTGCCTTTTTTGTTCAAAATACAAAGGTCCTTTGCTCATGTTTATCTTCTCCAGCCCTGCGCCTACTCTGTCATCTTCTTGGGCCTTCGCCCATGGCTTAGGGATTCAAGGTTTTTTTTCTTTTTTTCTCTCTCTTTTTTTTCCACCAAAAGTGAAAAAAAAAAATCACAACAAACCCATTATTGTTTCTTGTTAGTTGTTAATCAACCCATATTTGTGAAATGGATAGTGACCCATTTTCCATCCATGAACCCCAAGCCTTAATTGTTTTAATTCTTAAATGTTGTTTGTTTGCAAAATTGGCGCTTCCAGATATTTATTTTTACCCGTGATAAAAGAATCAAAGTGTAGATTTTTATTTAGTAATCAATTCCTTTTTTATGTGTGTCGGATTGTGGTTAAGTTGTTTTCTTGCTTATTGAGACATTTGGTAGAGTTTTTTATAATATAGGATCATCTGTAGGCATTTGAAATAACGTTATTTATTTGCTTAAGGACCCATTCTTAATATTATTTTTGTCCGTATTGCTATATACAAGATTGAGTTTTATTCCCCGGATGGGTCGCTTAGATGTCCTTAAATAGGCTTTGTTTTATTGGCTTTTAAGATTGATCGATTGTAAATGCCTTTAATTCTAACTAATTTTTTTTTATTATTATAATTCAAACTCTCAAAAGTCGGTGAAGAATTATTTTGCCAAAGTTCCAAAATCAAGTTTGGACTCTGCCGATCAACCTAATCCTCGAAGAAAATGTCAACCGCAATACTATCGTTTCTTCTCGGGGGTGATTTGAATTCTTTAAAGCATGATCGGGTGAAAGAACTCAAATCTTGGACTTTCATCCAAATCATCGTGATGTCATTCGAAGAGAATACCTTAGGAGAGGTCCTTGTCATCACCCTCGCCACCCCTAAAGAGTATCCTAAAACAAAAGTTTCTAGATACGAACACGTCGTTTTAATCCTCAGTGGTATAGTGAATATTCTAATTGATTGGAGTATAGTGAAAGTAAAGATGCAGTCTTTTGTTTGAAATGCTATCTATTTGCAGACGATAATATTCATCAAGGAGAGGGTGATGTATTTTTCGACCATAGGGTTTAGGAGTTGGCAAAAAAGAGTCTTAAAAAACATGTTGGTGGCGGAAAATAGCATTCATAATCGTGCAAGAAAGAATTGTGAAGATCTAGTGCGACAAAAACAATCTATTCAATGGACGCACTTCTTGGGCAAGATTCTCGATTTAAGCATGAGTATCGGCTCGCTTAGTCGCCACGCATCATGATGTTGTAAGGCTTCTTTTGAATCGGATCGGGTATTTCGGGGTCATGATGAATCTAAATCATCACTTAGCGAGGTAATTTTCTTGAAATTCTTTCATGGTATTACTCAAAGGTGTGATAACATTAAAGATTTTGTATTGAAACATGCTCCACAAAATGATTTGATGACTTCTCCAATGATTCAAAAAGAAATTGTGACTGCATGCAAAATTGAAACAACTAAGGCTATCATAGAAGAATTAAATGGTGATTACTTTGACTTGTTGGTTGATGAATCTTTTGATGTGTCGCGCAAGGAGCAAATGGCCGTTGTTTTATGATATGTTGATAGAATGGGATTTGTGATGGAGCGACTTATTGACATTATTCATTCAAGATACTTGGCATCATCTCTAAAAGAAGCAATTGTTAATTTACTTGCTCAACATTCCTTGAGTCTTTCTTATGTACGTGGACAATGTTATGATAGGGCAAGTAATATGCAAGGTAGAATCAATGGCCTTAAAATATTGATTAGGCAAGAAAGTAGATCGGCTCATTCTCGTTTTATTGCTTTTGCTTATCAACTTCAACTAAGTCTTGTTGCGGTTTCTAAAAAGTGTGTGTTGAAGTGGGGGAGCTTGTACTATTGGACGCCGTATTTTGAATATGTTGGGAGCTTCTTTTAAACGCATGGATGAATATAGAGAATCTCAAAAGAAAAGAGTTCAAGAGGCATTAGATATGGGTGAACTTGAAACGGTAGAGGCTTGCATCAAGAATTTGGTCTTACTAGATGGTAGCTTGTGAGATACTCGTGGGGATCCCACTACAAATCTTTTAGTAACTTTATTCTTATGTTTGGTTCAATTGTTGATGTACTTCGACGATGATATTGTTGTTGATTCACATTGTCCGGATGAAAGTGCCAAGGCAGATGGGATTTCTCGGAGATGTCAAACATTTGATGTTGCATTCATATTGCATTTGATGAGAGATATTTTAGCAATCACAGATGAGCTTAACAAATGCTTACAGAAAAAGGAGCAAGATATCGTAAATGCCATGCTACTTGTTCAAGTAGCAAAAAAAAGGTTGCAAAAGTTAAGGGAGGAAGAATGGGGTTCGCTTATTGATAAAGTATCTAAATTTTGTATCAAGTATCAAATTTTATACCTAATTTAATCCTTAGCCGTACGGTTTACCTCTTTGAGATCATCGACGAGTTAAAACTTAACAATTAGTTAGGATCTTGTCTCACACCATTATTACGTTGAATGTTTTGCAAAGTTATTGATTGGCAAATTCAAGAGCTTTCTTATCGTTTTGAATAAGTAAACGATTTGCTTCATGGAATTGCTTGTTTAAATCCAATTGACTCATTTCTAGTTTTGATCTCGGAAAATAATGAGAATTATTGAACATTATCCCGATGACTTTGATGAATTTAGTATAAATTTGCGAGAATCAACTTGCCTAGTTACATTATTGATGTTCGTGATCTTGATGAAAGGTTCTCCGATCTAAAAGGACTTTGTGATCTTTCAAAAAGATTAGTTCGGATAAAGAAGCATTCAAACTATCCTCTTGTATTCCGCTTAGTGAAACTTGCCTTGCTTTTGCCGAGTAATGCCACCGCATCCGTTGAAAGAACTTTTCGGCAATGAAAGTTTATAGTGAAAGAATGACTTGAGTCGAATGAATGAGAGTTATTTTAGTGGTTGCTTGGTGCCTTATGTAGAAAAAGATGTGTTTAATAGGATTTCTAATGATGTTATTATAAAAACATTTCAAGGAATGAAACCTCGTCGTGTACAGTTGTAGTAATATACTTGCACTTTCAATAGAGAATTGTGTTTGTTTTGATTTCTTCGCGTGTTTATTTTTTAATTTTCTTGAACCCCCTTATCAAATGTTAAGCTCCGCGAGCTGTCAATCTAACTTGTGTCCTAAATTAAAATGTGTATAATATAATAAAATATCCTTTGAATCTTGTGATTATAAACTTGACATATAAGATATTTGAATTGTCAACTCACTAAATATAAAAAGAGGCGGACATAACTAAAATAAGACAAATTTTAACAATAATTGAGAAATTAAGGAGAAAAATAAGACGAAAAGAAAAAAAAATATAGAGACTCACTAAGGAGAATCGCGGTATCGTTTGCATATAAAAACTAACTAAATGAGTAATCAAATAAATTATATTGGGCGCACAACTTCACGCACAAAGTTTTAACAAATACTATACTATATAGAAAAAAAGTCACGGACGGTACAAAGCTACTACTGTTACAAGAAAAAAAAAAAGGATTTCTATTTATTTATTTAGTAGGTATATAACATAATGCTTAGACGATTTTCAGATTGGAGATTTTCGTAAACACGGTGTTGATTTTTTGCAAGAAACAAAGTCGGTTGCTAACAGCAACTCAATAAATTTAAATACTACAATAATAATTAAAAACAAGAAAAAGAAAATGACAGCCGACAATAGATCAATGATAGTTCTTTTCAACTGGATCTATAGACATATAGTTTTATACTGGAATATCTTAGTATATTCCACCATTGGTATGTCAACATTTTTCCTAATATTTTTTAGAATTTTAACGTATTGAAGCAACTTGGTTAAGTACAAAAGGTCCAAATTAAAGGCTAACAAAGGCCTTATTTTGGATTTTCAATATCTGAACTTTACTTCATAATTCAACTTGTGTTAAGTAAGATATAATATAGACACTTGAGATTAGTTCAAATAAAAAAAATCCATCTAAGCTTACTAATAAGATATAATATATCCACTTTTTCCAAGAATTTTTTTTCTCTGTTAATAATGGAAACTTTGTGTATTCCTTTATAAAATTTTAAGCTACTTAACTAACCATGAAGATTTTTTTAGTCAAAAATAAAACAGAGAATAAAAATACGAATATTCTTTCAAAAGGGAAGTTATTCTTGGTTTTACACTTAGACTCTGTTTGGTACGCAGGATAATGTGCAATATTCCGGGATTAATGTTGGGATAAATTTTATACCTTGTTTGGTTGAAGGTATAAATTTATTTCAGAATAAATTTATACCTTCAACTAAATAAGGTATAAATTTTATCCCAAAGTTAGTCTAGGATAATCCATCTTATCCTATCAAGGTTGATATTATTTTATCCCACCTCCTAGGTGGGATAAATTAGTCCTGGGATTATAATCTCAGGACCATAATACCGGAATAACTTAGCCTGCGTACCAAACGACTCCTCAGCAAATAGCAACTTGTCAGCTGATTGTGGACCATTACTTTAACACGTAAGCAATCAACGGAGCTAAGGTTTTGTAACAAGTAACATTATTTTCTCTTTGTTTTCTTGATAAAACGTGAGTAATCAAGTTAGCTAAATATATTAAAAGGGGACGATGTCAAATTTAAAATTACATAGAAAAATTATTTCCAAAGACATAAAGTTTCTTGTATTATACAGACCAAGAAAAATAGGACATAATGAAAGAAAAAAATAGTTCAAAATGCTAATTAATTCTTTCTAAAAGAATTCTATTACGCATGGAGATGGGAAAGGAGATAATCAAATCAAATTATGTCAAAATTTCGACTTGTGTCAACAAATTTCGTCACAAGACTTCTTTTTTTCTATAATTATGGGATTCAAGCTAACTTGATGCCACAATTCGATTCATTTTACAACCTATTATTTCTCACTAATATAAGTACCGGATAACTTGTTCACCACTGTTTGGACAGATAAACATAAATCATATTATAGTACTCTTTGCCTCCCTAAAATTTAAACTTCTACACAATACTTACACATATAGCTAGAAAAAAACACATAAGAGATCTAAAAAAATCATTTAAAACTAGGGACGAAGATATACAATTTAATTACATAAGAGATCTGAAAACACAAAGCTTCGAGTTCTAGGTAAATTAATGTTTATAATAATTGACTAAGACCAATTAGAACTAGGGGCGGAGATATACAACTTATTTACAAATCAACTACTAATAATTATTTGGGGAAAAAATTACTAATAATGATGAATTCGATATCAAGTCAAGAACTCATAAACTTTAATGGGTAGTCCCTCTCTGATTAGAACACTACAACAAAAGAGGCTTTTAGTGGCAATATATTTTTCTTTTAGCGGCAATAGTTATTGCCACAAAAATATTTATCAGCAATTGGTTAATGTAATTAGATCTAAGGTCTGTAAAGCCTTTTGCGGCATTTATTGTTGGGGCTAAAGTTTAATATTATCGGTTATAATTGATTTTAGAATATAATTTATTGACACAAATTAATTGCCGCTAAAAGTATATCTTGTTGCAGTGAAACTAGTAGTTGTTGACTTCTTATTTTTCCTAATTAACGTGAAATGGACAAAGCATGGTCATGTGCAGTGGTGGTCCATCTATAATTTGTGTCATCATCTTAACTCATAATACATTTATATATTCAAACTCAGAAAAAACGTTAATTTAACAATCAAGAATCACCATACCACAGCACATCAATAATTTGCCTACTTCTCTTATCATTACACCTTCTATCTCTCAATATAATTTCAAGAATATCTCAGTGTCTGTTGAAACTCTTTTTCCAGTTGCAGTTGAACAGGCCAAAGTCTTTGGTACTTTTTGAGCAAGAATTACAGCAAACCTTTTGAGATTTATAGCTGAAAGTAAGTTCTTTTTTTTTTTCTTTTATAATAATGGTAACTTTGTGTTATATATTCTTTATGATTAGAAAGTGGTTTCTGTTTGTCACTTTCTCTCAGTTTGTGAAAGCGAAAAAAAAGGAAGACAGTTGCTTTGAATACTGTTAATTCTTGAATATGCAAATTTGGTTGTAAAAATAATAGGGAACTTTCTTTGGTAATTTGAAAATTTTCAAAATATCTTTGTCATATATACCGTGACTGAGGGGATATACTTTTTTTTTTTTTTCTCTTTCTTTTGATTTGTATTTTTTCCATGTGGTTTCAAATTTCAAGGCATTTTGTTCCCATTTTTCCGCTTCTGATTTGAGCTGTATCTTATCTTCCTTGTATAATGTAGAAGCTTTTATTTTGGAATATAAAAATATTCTGCTTTTCAAATCTTGGAACTTTTTTTTTATGGGGTGCCACTAATTTTCTTGATTACAAATTTGACGTGTATAACTAATAACATGAAAGACTTAACACCTTGAATCTAAACGTGTGATCTAAAGCAATTCTTGAACCATCTTCGTCATTACATTAGAATCTTTCCTTATGTCGAGAGAATTCAAAACAAAAATATTCCATTTTACCATATTTGCGCAGTATAATTTTTCGACGAAGGAGTTTCAATTGAACCCCCTTGCGTCCACCTACCTGCACCTTTAATATGCATATCTAAGGAGACGTTGTTCTTGTAAAGATTTAAAAATACCAAATTTTTTGGGATGAATTGTGTTAATTATTAGTTGATTATGCATTAGTTTCCATTTACTGTTAAGATTCTGTACTATAAATGATAAAAAGGAATCTCTAAGGAATCTTTAAGGGATGGGAATTTGTGGTATGCAGAGTTTTTGAGGGAATTGAAGTGAGACAGGATTAAGATGAAGAATTCTGTCTCTGAACACAGCTTCTACATAGAAAGCGACGAAGAGGACAATGAACATCATCAGGAGAAGCAATTAGATAAAGCTGAAAATGGAGATGGAAATGAATCTGATTTATCTAATTACTCTAATGATGATGATGATGATGATAATCATAATGATCAGCTCGACAGCAAACCTAGTTCCTTCAACCCTGCTTGGCCTCAGAGTTACAGGTATTCAAATTTTTCCTTGAGTTGGAATAGATATTTGAATCATTTGGCTTTTGAATTTTTTCCTTTTCTGGTAGCATAATGGGGTTTAACTTCTTGCACTTTTTATTTCATACAATATTAGTCTGACCTAAGCTCAATGGAGCAACATGGTCTGTGTGGATTCATATAGCCGACCCCAACTTTGCTTAGGTTGAATCATTCGTGGTGTTGTTTTTTGGTAGCATAATGAGGTTTCTCTGTTCATTGAGTGATTCTTTTTCCATTATGAACTGCGTTGGAAGATAAATCTTTTGACTCATAAGCTCATCAGGGTTCCTTAAAGGTTCCATTTCTTGAATGATTCACTACTAAAAAAGTTAGGAATTAGCGACGAATAAACTCTGTAGCTAAACAGCAAATTCGTAGCTAAATTAGCGACGGCTTATCAAAAAGTTCTTAGCGACTAAGGTCGTAGCAGATTTCAGTTCTTTTTGCAGTGATTACTAGTTACATTTCACTTTGCTCCTGGTTCCGGCTTACGTGTAAAGTAAGGTAATTTTCAGCTTGTCGATGGCTGATATCTTTCAACTCAGTTAGGAGAATGTTCAATTGTCGTGATAATTGTTTCTGATTGATCCTAACCATTATAGTTCTGGTTTTATAATATTATCCATGATGAATCAATTTTTGCCGCTGAAATTGTTGGATAAGATATCCAATTGCAATGGGACCTAAGAGTTTCTAGCCCAACATCAAGAACATTCTTAGTTAAAGAGTTTCCATTGCCTGGTGAACCCGAATGAAATTAGGAAATCCAACATATTACTCATCAATGGTCTTCAACCAAGACATGGTTTTGGTACTGATGACCGTGTCTCTGATCAAAGCAACCGGTCTGGGGTGTTGAAATAGGGAAGGAGACGGGTGAGAATAAGTGGGGTAGATACACAAATCACCTTAAATCTAAGAAGGCGAGTCAGTTGGTTGGTCAAGGTGGAGAAAAAAAAAAAAAAAACTTAAAATCTTTCTGGAGATATCCATTTTCCTGGAGAGACAGATAAGATATCCAGACATACCACCAGGAACAGGAAAAAGAAATTTCAAGGAATCCAAAAAAGTGAAAAGTTGGATCTATAATGTCCAACAGAGCTGGAACTTCACAGTTCCTATCACTGGCATTCTCTTGGAAATTACTGAAAGAAGAAAGCTAATGTATCACTTTATTATGCTGGATTTCTTTTTTCCCGATGAGTCGCTTTAAATGCTGGATTTTCCTTCACAAAATATTCAATATGAGTGCTTTGTGTGTTGTTCAGTGGTTAACAAGCGATGAATCATTGGCATCTTATCTCTACTGATTTTCATCTGGTTTACAATTTCATATTTCCCACCTGTTGTTCTGCGGTTAACAAGCGATGAATCATTGGCATCTTATCTCTACTGAGTTTCATCTGGTTTGTGAAATACTTCTTGTAGGCAATCGATGGATATATACAGTAGTGTGCCCTCACCAACTCTTACCTTCCTGGGGACACCTTCGTTGACACGTTTAGGCAGTTCATTCCTTGCCTCATCACTCTCGAGGAGACATACTCCTGACGTGTTGCCCTCTCTTCATAAGCCTCTTATACCGGAAGCAGAGGATCAAGCACCACAGAGGCGTAGCTCTCATACTTTGTTGCCTCCTCTTCCATCAAGGAGATCTGCGATTAAGAAATTTCCTGATGAGAAATCGGTTGCACATGAATTTCCAGTTTCCCGTCAAAGTTCCTATGGCCAAGGCGTGCTAAACGGTTAGTTCTCTGAACAGAGTCTCATGTCTTGATCAATTTTTCAGTTTTATGCACCCACTGTCTAAGTGCTTAATTTGGTGTGTAGAAGAGTTGTGATTAATTTAATGTTTTATTGGATCTTCTCTAGAAAATGGGATCTTTACACAAATAGCTGACCGGATTTACTGTTTACATTTCTTAGTCAACATGCATAGATTGTACACTGATTATACATGGATTATACATATACTATACATTCGCCGGCTATTTTGAATTTAAGTAGTTGGGTGGGCAGCTATTTAGGTTAATTCTTCTCTAGAGAAAATAACATGCTCCTTTATACTCCCTAGGTCCCAATTTATGCGACGCTCTTTCCTTTTTAGTTGGTCCCAAAAACAAGTGACATTTTTTTCTATTTAGTAACAATTTAACTTTAAACTTCCCCTTTTACCCCTAATAAAATGATCTATAGCCACAAATATTTCTATGGCTTATTTTCGACCACAAGTTTCAAAAATCTTCCTTTTTCTCTTAAATCCTGTACCCAATCAAACACCTTCACATGAATTGGGGCGGAGGAGCAATAACAAATGGAGAGAAAATACTACAACAACAACAACAACATACCCACTGTAAAGGGAGAGAAAATGAAATCATGAAACTTCCTGTGAGGATATTGCTACAAAACTTTCTTTTTTCGGTATCGCTACATCTCCAATGCTGTTATATCAGGCTCAAGTAGCTAATGTAATCGATTGTACAGATAGCGCGTTGAAGGATTACGAGCAACATATGTTTTACACATTCCGCTTTTGTTTTCATACAGGTATTAATGTCCTATGTGGAGTAGGAATACTTTCTACTCCTTATGCTGTGAAGGAAGGTGGATGGGCAGGGCTTTCTGTACTATTCATCTTCGGTATCCTTTCTTACTATACCGGCATTCTCCTGAGAATATGCTTGGACAGCCAACCAGGGCTTGCAACTTACCCGGATATTGGTCAGGCAGCGTTTGGTACAGTGGGAAGAGTTGTCATATCAGTATGTTCTATTGACTTTCAGTTGTCTTTGCACTTCAATCATAGTAACTCTCAAATAAGATTGTGTGAGGTGCATGTAGGTGTGTCAAATGGGCGGATTGGGATCTATTTGGGCAGATCAAAATGGGTTGAGCTAATAAATGGGCGGATCAAAAGTTAATTGGGCTGAAATGAGCCAAAAAGCTGGTCATAACCCAATTCGCACAATTCTTACTAAGTTTGTCATGGGTCAATTTGGGCTATATATCAGCCCAATATTTAGATGGGCTGAAATAGGTTGGGCTAAAATGGGGCGAGCTAATGAGCGGGTCAATGACACGCCCAAACTTGAACTGGTCGGGCGGATCATATATTTATGGGCTGATTTTGCCACCCCTACGCGCATGTATCCACTAATGAGGCTAGTGTAAACTCAACATCTTACTTACAGACCGAGGGTAGAATATTATGTTTTATAAATGGCTTAAACTAAATCTTAAGATAAGGAGAAAACTCCCCACAATAACTTGTTAATAATTTTTCTTTCAAAAGAAAAGAACTATCCATATTTTAACTTTTTGGCCAATCAGCTCATGCCTGATAGATAAATAATCTTAGACTAGCTACATATTTGACAGTTTAAGCATAAGCATACAAGCATCACCTGTTCCTGATACTGATTCTTGGCTTGTTCTGTGTATTTGTGGATGCAGATAATTTTATACGTGGAGTTATATGTAAGTTTATGTTGCCTACACGTTGTCAATAACATCCTTTGTCTTATTAATTTCTATATGTGTGCCTCATCTTTGGATATGAATCATTACTGTTGTCCTTCACTTGCAGTCCTGTTGCGTCGAATACATAATTTTGGAGGGAGATAATCTGTCGGCTTTATTTCCAAATGCACATTTAAATTTGGGAGGGTACCAATTAGATGCACGACATCTCTTTGCTCTCATAACCACTCTAGCTGTTCTTCCAACCGTTTGGCTGCGTGATCTCACAGTTCTTAGTTACATCTCAGGTAAGAGGCTAACTTTCTATTAGAAGAGCATAAAATTTAAAATTAATATCTATAGCTATATCTTTTGCGTGAAATTTTGTTTCTTGTAGTCCTGCATAACCGCTAATATCCTGTTTTATATAAACAACTAATAGATTTTGGTTCTCAATCTTGGATAGAGGGAAGAAATGATCATTTACTGCTATGATCTGGCTTGCAACACCTTTGCTGATACTAACAAATTGATTTGTTTTATCGCTATAAAGGCCACTGGCATAATAAAGATATTAAGTGATTTTGTGTAGATATTTCTTCTCAGTTATGAGATTATCCAGGGATTTAGCACTCTTGGAGATTTTACCTCCCTTTTTGAGATGAAATAATTCTCTAGTTCTTATAAACTTCTCTTTTGATACTTCTAAAGTTTTGGCATTTTCCTGTTTCAACTGCTGTACGATGAGAAATAAAACAAAACAGAAGTGTTGGACAATGAGAATTCTGAATTTGGAGCCTATAATTTTCAGCTGGAGGAGTTATTGCTTCTGTGATGGTTGTCATTTGCTTGTACTGGCTTGGCTTAGTGGATCACGTTGGCACTGAAAGCAAACAAACCGTACTGAACCTTTCTAGTCTTCCTGTTGCTGTTGGACTTTATGGGTATTGTTACTCCGGGCATGCAGTGTTTCCCAATATATACACATCATTGGAGAAACGTAGTCAATTCCCTGCTGTTCTCTTTACCAGGTAATTAATTTTCTGAATGCTAAATGCTTGTGTTTGTTATAGTAAAATGTTGTTATAGAAAATTGTTGTTCTAGAGTGGTCTGACTGTATGTATGTGTGTGTGTGCATATATATATATATATATATATATATATAGAGAGAGAGAGAGAGAGAGAGAGAGAGAGAGATATCATCGTCAACATTATGGATTTCCTTAGACAAAGAATCCTGCTTTTCTAAAAAATGTTTATTGTGTTGTACTGCTTTCCTTATTTTGGTGGATGTGGATATAATTTGGATGCAGTTTTGTTATTGTGACTGTGTTGTATGCCGGAGCAGCTGTGATGGGATACATGATGTTTGGGGATTCAGCTGAATCCCAGTTTACTCTAAATTTGCCCACAGATTTAGTTGCCTCCAAGATTGCATTTTGGACCACGGTAAGTGAAACCTGATTGAACGAGTTCTCTCCTTAATTACAACCATTTGAACACGTGATGACAATTCGTCTGCTTTTTTCTGCAGATTGTTAATCCGTTCACAAAATATGCTTTAACCATGGCCCCTGTGGCTATGAGTTTGGAGGAGTTGATACCATCGAACAACACCAAATCCCACATGTACAGTATCATCATTAGAACAGCACTAGTGCTATCCACATTACTCGTGGCTCTTACAATTCCTTTTTTTGGTAAGTTAAGCTGCTATAATTGTACTTGCTAATATTGCCTGAATCCCCCTAAAGGCGTTAGGAACGGCCTTCCCCTCAAAAAGAAAAAAAAAAAAAAAAAAGAATTGATATCAAACTTATCTACTGATTGTCATGCAGGATTTGTGATGGCATTGATTGGATCGTTCTTTACGATGCTAGTTGTGAGTCCTTTTGTACCAGTTTTATGTTTTTGTTAAATAGATTTTTTTTTTTTTGTTTTTGGATTTATAGAATTGTACTAATAGATGATCTTTCTATTCCAGACATTGATTCTACCTTGTGCTTGCTTCTTGAGAATTTTGAAGGGAAAAACGAGCCCCATTCAGGTACAATAGAAGTTTCTATCTTATCAGATTGCATAATACTATCTCAAACCACTTCTTGTTTTGATTGTTAGTTTACGTGAAAAACATAGTAATTATCAAGTTTTAGTCAAAACTGTCAGACTCATCAACTTCTGTAGTTGAATTAATTTGAATTAAATTATGTGTAACATTGTATTAAAATCGACATTATTTCCCAATTGTTCGTTATCAAGTTAGTAAATAAAAACATGTTTATGCCATCAAGAATTGAGAAACTATTCATAATTTGAATGAATTTCAAAAATTATCAAACTCTATATTCATTTCACAAAAAGCATTAGGCGCAAGTCATTTTTGCTACAGAAAATTTAAAATCTAGAGTCACTGGGTTCAGAATGAATGTGATCTTATTATATGTTATACGTATACATTCCGAATCCTTTTGCATATGTATATGTAGTTTGAGTCAGAAATAATGCGTTCAGTTGAACTACTGAACGCGCCCTAAATCTGTCCTTTTTTTTTTGTGCAGGTATCAGCATGTATACTTATTATCATAATAGGCGTCATATCAGCAGTTTTTGGGTCCTACTCAGCTCTCTCCAACATCATCCACAGTTTATGAGTGAAAAATCTGGCAATACAACCAATGGCCATGGATGTTTTCAAGCCTAAGATTTAACAAAATTCCATTTTCTCAGGGGTGTTCTACTCTTAAGTTTCAGGCTTGTAATTTCAATGCAATCATTTTTTTAATCTTTGTTCCCATGATCTTTAATCTTTTATTGTGTTGAGAAGAAACTTTTATGTCATTTGATTGCATGTTACTCAAAGCATATGGCTATATATAGAGAATACGTTTTTGCTGCCGCAAAGACTGCTTAATTTTCTTTTCTTACACACTAATTCAATCTTGGGGTCTTCGAATTTATTCGTGGTTTCATAAAAAATGAACGAGATAATATATATATTTCTCTATTGCTTAACGAGAGCTCATCGAAAGAATAGTCTTATGGGGCTAACACCTCGATATGTAGGATGTTCATATCTCATGAACGTACAAACTCCTTGGGTCTTACACCTTATATACATCAAAAGCGTCTCGCCAACACTTTACACCTTGAATTGTCCAATCTCTGTATCTCAGAACACTCAATAGTATTAAATAACGCCTTGAGTTTTATACCTTAATACACATCAAAAACGTTTTGTCCACGCTTTATGCCTTGAATTGTCCAACCTCTGTATCTCAGAACACTTTTTAGTATTAAATTTCTTCTCAATATTGTCTTGTGTGTTCCCCCAAGTTAAGAATTTGGCGAGTTAGGAATTATCATGTATGTTATATCCATAACCAATAGATAACTTATTATTTGTTGCACTTTTTTTAATTTTACACAACTTAATATATCTTCTATAGATTTTTATATTTAATCTTTTTGTAAATCGTGATTTTGTTTTTTAAAATGTTGAAAACTAAAAGTGTGTGGACTTACATTGGTGTAAATCTACCACACACATATTCAACCCATTGTTTGCCTATCAATAATGCATCATTTTATTTTATTTTTAAATAATAATTTATTCTACTAATCATCTTGAGCATTTTGAACGCGTTCAAGCAATAATATCAGATTGAAAGATGGAAAGCATAGAATCTCGTTGCCTACTTACTGAAAGCAAAAATTGAATGATCCATCATGAGTTCTATAATATTTTTAAGACATTACTAATCAAATAATCACATTTTAAAAACGAATCATATCCAACTAGGAGTCGGCCCAAAGGATGCCCACGAGATTTTGGACTTCCCAAGATCGAATAACAACTACTAGCATTTTGTGTCATTAAGTGCCTCAGGTTTTTATGATCTATAAAGATCCAACACTTTTCTCATACAATGAAAAGCAAATATAATAAATCGAGTATTAATTACATTGACTTGGCATTTAAAATATAGTAGTACAATCAAATTTTGACTGCTGTAGAGAACATATAATAAAACAAGGTAAAGAAAAAGAAGATGAATGCAACAAACATGACACTTGAGAATTCCTGCAGGAAAAAAAAATGGTTGGTTTTGAATCCTATCAATACTAGCTTTGTTTTTGATGGACTTGATAATAGGTTTGGATGCCTGCTAGAAATGTATCAGTGACTTGCAAGCCAATGACAAAAATTGCTGCAATAAGTGCAAAAACAGTCCATGGGGTAGTGAAATGAGTGTTCTTCCACTCAGCAATCCATATTTTCCCTTTGCTAATGTGATGTTTCTCAATTTTGTCTTTCACATCAACATAGGCATGTGGATTAGGCACCAAATTTCTTGCTATCTCATTGAAGAGATCTGCAACTTCTTGATCACTACCAAGAAAGTTAAGAAGTATACCTTTGGATCTCAATACCTTCACATCTTCAGCATGATCAATTAGTGAAGCCATGAAGCAAAGATAAGATGTAACGCCAAAGTCATCTGGTGTATCAGGGCATGCCTCATATGCAACCAAGTTTAAAAACTCCGACTTGGTTGAATCATCTATGGTTATTGGAGGAATTGTTAAAAGAGCTGAGCAGTGAAATGAATTGAACTTAACGTCTGAAAGACGACGACTCTTTCCAGGCCTGAAATGGATTCCTGCTCTCCGCAGCTCCTTGGCAGAACGATACGAGCACCAGTCACCCCTTAGATAGCATCCACCTTCTAAGAAAGCGTTTGGATCTATGTGATGTGTTCTTAGTAGCTCGAGGAGATGAGCAGGAAGCGGGTTTTTCATGCTTTTTTGTTTGGTAAGGGAAGGCCCTTCTCCTTCACAAATCTTACCAAGAAAGAGAATTCCCTCAAAGAAATCAAGAAAGAAATCCTTGATACTTTGAATGAATCCGTGACCTTGAGGAGGCTTTTTATGTGCACTCGAGATGAACGTTTTAATCATCTCCATTCCTTCATTATCTTTGAACTTACAGCTCATTAACACCTGCAAGACTTCAAATGGTAACTGATTTTCAAGTAAGAAAAGATCACGACGAATGAAGGCTATATCGTGGCTCTTCATTTTCAGCTCTTTATAATTGCCAGTGACAATGCAGTAAAAGTATTGGAGGATAAAGCATCCATCCAGGAACATCATCTGTGAAAACTCCTCATCGCTGTAATCTTTAATCAATGCATCAGCATAACACTCCCTGACATTAGGCACAATGTTCTTGACCTTTTTGTAAAGCTCATCAATGGACACTGCATTTGTCGAAAGCCATGGTAAGACCCCTTCAGGTCTTGGTTTGGTACTATCTTGATCAGCAAACTGAATTGCCAGTAGCTCCTTGTACTTCTCCATAGGCTGAAACTTTAATTTACCATGGTGAAATGGACCGATTGAAACCACAAGGGGCTCATAACACCTTATGTTTGATTCAATCTCGCGATGCATTTTTGGGACCATTTGAATTTTTGGCTTCTGTGATGAGCCAATGTACCCTCTTCTCTTCTCCAAGGAACATAGCCATTGTCTCTCACTTTCACTGATTTCATGAGAATTTGAGTTTGAATCTCGATGGATTATAATGCTCCATTCATCAGCAAAATCTTCATTGCCGATGCTCCTACCTTCTTCTCTAGTAACCATTGTTCCTTTAGCAGATTGTTTGTCCATCTTTTTTGAAACCTCCTCAAATTATGGAACCTATATCTTGATAGTAATTGAAATTTCTTGAACATGTTTATATTCACTTAAACTGAAACATTGGACTAGTATTTTAATATCTACTTTTACTTTGGGCCAGGTGATTTTGCTTCATTCTCAATTCAGGTATTTTGCACATTCTTATTACTAACCAGATACACTTTTCAGCTCTCTTTTGTAAAGAAAAATAAAATAATATATAGGATTAAATAAGGAGGAAGAGCATTTACTTTAATTCTTTACCTCCCTGCTAAGAAAAATTAGTCATGACAAAAAGGGAAAAAGGGCAATGATTCTCCATCTTTGATCATCCAAGTGACCAATAAATAAATAAAGATGCCCCATCTCTAATTGTTTAAGTTCTTGGATGTGATAGTTAAAACAACTAAATTTGATATCAAAGCAGACTTTGGAAACTTATTGATTTAAAAGGAGATTAGACTTCTGGGTGGCTCTTTCAATCCAATGTTTAAGTGAAAATTGGCTGATACTTCGGGCTATGTAATATCAGGATTTTCGAGAACAAGGAACACAAAATGTCATGCTGAGTTTTTTTTTATTTCTTACACTAAAAGCATTTTGAGTATTAACCTATTATAGAACAAAAGAAGAAATTGCGGATATAGGAATATACTAGACTTGATATCAGATGAAACTTTATATGAAGAACAAATTTAAAAGATACTATAGGATACCTATCATTTTACTCCAAGAATCAGAAAAGCATAGATAATTAGAACTAACATTGAAGAATTTGATTTTGCAGGGTTAGTAGTCAGTTGATTCATAAAAAATTATGCAGGGATTATAATTTGGAGATTAGTAATCCAGGGATTAGTGATAATGATTAGAGATAGTGCATCTTTACTTATTTTTTAGGTCTGCAACAGATTCCAGGAATTAAAGTGAGAGCTAGAAACTTGCTGATCACATGGATGATCAAAGATGGAGAACCTTGCACTTTTTCTCTTTATCCACGTCTAATGTTTCTTATTAGCAGGTAGGTATATAATTAAATAATCTTTCTTTTTAATACTGAGCACCAGAAAATGTATCTAGTGTGAAAATACCTGACTTGACAATGAAGAGAAATCACCTGGCCTAAAGTAAAAGAACATATTAAAATACTAATTCACTATTTTAGTTTAAACGAATATAAACACGTTCAAGAAATTTCAAGTACTATCAAGATAGATTTGAGGAGGTTTCACAAAATTAGATGGACAAACAATCTGCTAAAGGAACAATGATTAATAGAGAACAAGTTATCATTCTTTGTAATATTATTGATGTTGATGTGCAAAAATGTATACTTTAATTATTTGATTTTGATTGTGCTTTTTGTTAGAATTCCATAAGTTATTAGAATTGTTATTGATCATTCCAAATTAGAATTGGTTGAGATTGTGCTTTTCAAAGTTAAATTGTTAAGTTATAGTATTTCTATAACCTCAATACTAAAATGTAGATTTTATTTCTCTAGATTTACTTTTTCAATTTTTAGAATTGGTTGGAAAAAGTTGCTGATAATCAAGATGAATTCAGCATTACAATCCATTAAGAGTCAAACTCAAATACTCATAAAATCAGTGAAAATGAGAGACAGTGGCTAAGTTCCTTGGAGAAGAGTGGAGACTACCCTGCCAATGGCTCATCACAGAAGCCAAAAATGCAGATGGTCCCCCTAATGCTTAGCGAGATTGAATCGAACATTTAGCTGCTGCGAGCCCCTAGTTGTTGTTGGGAATAAACAGGGTCCATAAAAATAATATTCACACAAAATTCATGGTTTGATTGTCATCGTCAATTCTTGCCTATGGATCACCAATTCGGGAGTAAGTATGATATAAGGAGAACGCATAAATACTATTAATTAACAACAACAAAAAGAGCAATAATGATACGCCTTTGTGTAATCACGTGACTAGCTGCGTCGCTTTTTTCATAAATATATATTATTTTTATATAAGATCAAAAATTTTACTTGGAAACCCTTTTGAATAAGGGGAAAAACCACGGGCCAAGAGAAGTAAAGAAATCCACTATAGTAAGGAATTTTGAGAGACAGTGGCTAAGTTCCTTGGAGAAGAGTGGAGACTACCCTGCCAATGGCTCATCCAAAAATGCAGATGGTCCCCCTAATGTAGCGAGACACAATAGTTGCTACAGCGCCTAGTTGTTGAGGCCACTACACACTCAAAAGAAAGAACACTCTTTTGAGTTTTCCACCTTAAGATAATACTGCTCACACTATATTTTTCCTCAAAAACTATAGTATGTGATATATCTCACATTGCTCTCTAACACTCAGATATATTTTCTATAAGATTGGTGTATCTAAATTGATGGAGAGCTCTCTATTTATAGGGATGAAATGTGCCCCTTTTTCTTCCTTGCTTTAATTGGCCGGGTGCCAATTTCAAAGGTTGCTGCCCATAAAGATTTGTTGCAAGA
The DNA here is from genome assembly GCF_029784015.1 of Lycium ferocissimum. Lineage (NCBI taxonomy): Eukaryota > Viridiplantae > Streptophyta > Magnoliopsida > Solanales > Solanaceae > Lycium > Lycium ferocissimum. Next base: position 5,894,960 of record NC_081347.1, read on the forward strand.
TCTTGCAAAAGGTAAAGGGAGAATTTTCTTCCTTAAACCATGGGATATGGGGCTGGAGTACCCCACAGTTGTTGACATTGGTCCATTTCACCATGGAAAACAAAAGCTTCAACCTATGGAGAAGTACAAGGAGCTACTCGGCATATCAGTTTGCTGATCAAGAAAATAAATATGCTGGGGTCTCAGCACGGCTTTTAACAAAGTCAATGTCTAAAGATGAGCTTTACATAAGGGTCATGAACATTATGCCTAATGTCAGGGAGTGTTATGCTGATGAATTGATCAAAGATTACAGCTACGAGTAGTTTGCACCGATGATGTTCCTGGATGGATGCTTCATCCTCCAATACTTTCACTGCATTGTCACGCAAATGTTATGGCATGTTTAAAATTACAAGTCTCAAAAGTTGTTTTATTAAACTCAGTACGGAATCAAATTATGACACATAAATCGAAACGGAGGTGTACTAATTAGTTTCCCTAACATGCTCAAGACAATAAATTAGAGATGGGGCATTCTACTTTATTTTAGGTCTCTAAACAAATTCCAAGAATGCCAGGAATGAAAGTGAGCTGGAAGCTGACTTACTGATCAGAGATGGAGAATTTTCTCTTTATCCATGTTTGATGTTTCTTACTAGGAGGCAGGTAAAGAATTAATTTCTCTTTCTTGTCTAATCCTATTCTATATTTTTTATACCGAGAGCCAAAAAATGTATCTAGTGTGAAAATAACTGACTTGACAATGAAGAGAAATCACCAGACCTAAAGTAAAAGAGAATATTAAAGTACTAGTCCAATGTTCTGTTTAAATGAATATAATCATGTTAATAATATTTCAATTACTATCAAGATTGGGATCCTTAATTTGAGGAGGTTTCAAAAATGGTGGACAAACAATCTGCTAAAGAAGAAAAGACTGGGGATAATCAAGATGAATGCAGCATTACAATCCATCAAGGGACAAACTCAAATTCTCATGAAATCAGTGAAAATGATATAAAATGGCTAAATTCCTTGGAGAAGAGTAGAGGGTACCTTGCCAAAGGCTCATCACAGAAGCCAAAAATTCAGATGGTCCCCAAAATGCCTTGTGAGATTGAATCGATCATAAGCTGCTACGAGCCCTTTGTTGTTGCTATTGGTCCATTTGTTGGAAATATTAATCAGTAAAACGAACAAAAGGATAGAATAAACTTATCGGATCAACGCTGCGTCGTGGCAAGCCACTACCTTGAAAGCGATTTCGGACCGACTACGTTGCAAATCGTATAGCCCGGTCACTCCCTAATGTTCCAAGACACTCCCAGACACTTACACTAGTAGCTGGAAGTTTGGAGTTTGCACAAACTGAATTGCCCATAAAATAGAAGGAAAAGAAGAACTCTGAAGCGGTGTTGTAATTCACCAAGAAGACTGATTAATATAGGCTGCAAATATGAAGGGGGTCAAAGAGGATTAATGTGTCATTAACTCCACAGTTAAAAAGACCTTAATGACCCATTAACATGGCTATTCAAATCAATAATAAATCAGCCTCTAAATGAGAATTGAAGATGGGAGGGGTTATTGATTTTCTTTGCATTACACATTATTATTTTGAACACATTTCATCATGGAAAACCAAAGCTTCAATCTATGGAGAAGTACAAGTTGAAATTGGCATTTCAGTTTGCTGATCAAGAAAGTAAATATGTTGGGGGTCTCGTCACGGCTTTTAACAAATTCAGAGTCCAAAGATGAGCTATACATATGGGTTAAGGACATTGTGCCTAATGTCTCGAAGTGTTATGCTGAGGACTTAATTAAAGATTACAACGATGAGGAGTTTGCACTGATGATGTTCGTGCAAACTCCTCATCGTGCAATGAAATGATTTGATATTAAGTTCAAATCATTTCATTGCTCAGCTCTTTTAACACTTCCATTTATAACCATACAGGATTCAACCAAGTCGGAGCTTTTAAATATGGCTGCATATGAAGCTTGCCTTGATACCCCAGATGACTTTGGTGTTACATCTTATCTTTGCTTCATGGATTCACTTATTGATCATCTAGAAGATGTGAAGGAGCTCAGATCAAAAGGTATACTTCTTAACTCTCTTCGAACTGATCAAGAAGTAGCAAAAGATTTCGTGCCTGATCCACGTGCCTTATCACCCCATGGAGCTTTTTTACATTTATTGCAGGAATTTTTATCATCAGTTTGCAAGTGACTGACACTGTTCTATCAGGCATCCAAACCTATTATGCAGTTCATCAGAAATAGAGCTAGTAATGATAGGATTCAAATAATGAGTTTCATATATGTTGAATTCATGATTTCTTCTACCTTACTACCCTGATGGCGATCAATCTTTGTACTCATTTCATAAAGAAATTTGTATATTCTTTATATTTTATTTATGTAGTTTTACAAGTTTGAAGCACATTAATGGTATTAATGGATCATCACTGAGACTTTGAATGCCTATTAAGAATAACATAATTGCTAGTAATTAGTATTCCTGATATACTCACAGAATCACAGTGGGCCAGTCAAAAAGAGTATATGAATATGATCTTCTTTGTCCTTTCATCCTGAGGTTTATTCAGGGTCATTAATTTGAGGAGGTTTAACAAAAAATGGACAAACAATCTGCTAAAGGAACTGTGTTTACTAGAGAAGAAGGTAGGATCATTAGCAATGAAAAGACCGGTGATAATCAAGTGACATAATACATAAACAGGCCCTCAAACTCGGTCTCAGCTGGCAAGTATGTCCTTCAACTTAGGGTACGCATAAGAAGGCACCTCAACGTGTCTCCACTTTGTCAGTTGAACACTCCTAACTTGCAAAATGATCATCTAGACACTTCAACTTGTATAAAGTACACCTCGAAAATTTATGTGTCACATCCGCATTTGTGTTTACATGTTCAATTTTATACAAGTTAAGGTGTCTACTTGTGCACACCCAAAGTTGGAGGGCATACTTGCCAGGTGAGGCCAAGTTTGAGAGCCTCTTTATGGGCTTATTTATGTATTATGCCTAATCAAGATGAATGCAGCATTATAATCCATCAAGTATTAAAATCAATGGCAGTACTAATAATTAGAAAGATCATTAAAAGGATCTGTTTCATTTGCTTCAGTTCTTCTGAACAAGAATGAGTCACATTATGTCCCCACTCAAATTCCTTTGTAATTGCCAATCTCTACTTTACTAGTGCTCCCACACAGTCTCCTACAATTTCAATAAGCCACTAAGACAAAAAAATAATTAGTATATTGGATATAAATAAATTTGATTCAGATTGATTGGAAAATGGACTGCGAAAGACCTCTTTTTATTCCGTGAAACAGTTCACCAATTTATGATCTTAAAAATATCACTTTCTTTATTCACATCTATTGTACATTTCATTTAATAAATACAAGATTAAGTTAGCATCCGGGGCCAGTGAGGTGGCATGACCAGTTCTCGGGCTTGCTATGAGTTTTTAGCAGTAGGAAAATATTTTAGAAATTCTCTATTTAGTGGACTCACATATTTAATATAATTATACATAGATTGCTATTAATTAAAGACGCCTATTTTTCTGATCTAATAAAGTATTATTTTTATGGTTTATATATAAGATACGGATTATATATGCGTAGAAACCTAGTTAACTCTTCAGTTATAATTGATGGGTTCATAACTGAAGAGTTACACCTCTTCTGAAGGGTTACATTTGAAGAGTTATGTCTCTTCGGAAGAGGTGTCTCACTATTATATTATGGTTGTGGTCGCCAAGTCTGTTACTAATTTTCCTTTCATCTTTGTCCCATTAAGAGAAGTACCATAAAGAACGTAACAAGACTTAGAAGATCATGACTTCATTTTGTTGATTCTTACAATGGATCAAGGTAAGTGTCCTTACTGTTCTTCTAAGAATTCATATCACTGTCTAATGATTTACTTGTGATTCTGGATTGTTATTTCCATCAAAATAACCACATTTTAATCTTTGAAATAAAATTTGAACAAAAATACCCTACTTAAAACATGGAAGAACTAACTCCATGAATCATTCTCAGTTTTAAACTTATAAATGTTTAAACCCAGGGCGGTTCAACAATATTGTTGGCCTAAAACCAAACTTCGATGAGAGGCCTTAATATTTTTATTTAAAGATAAAGTTATATAATATATAGTTTTTATTTAAAATTTATTTTTCTAGCGTTTTGAGATGCAAAGCTATGAATAATCGTCTTATAATCAATTTCTTCTAATATTTCTTTTTCAATGGGTGATATACCTAATCCATTCAATCTCTCTTGAGACATGATCTTAAGTAAGATTTTATCAATTTTAGTTTTGAAAAACTTCTTTCCGCTAAGGCTACTTACAGGAACGGTTAACATTATTCTATAGGCATCTGGAAAAAAACAAGTATTTTTATTTGATTGAGTATATCGATTAAACTAATATCGTCTACTTATGCTATCTCCCTTAACACTTTTAATTCGGAAAATAAATCTAAACCATCAATATCAAAGTGACTATTATATTTTAAAGAACATCCAAGGTAATGATCATGAATTTTATCATGTTTAATTCATCGGATATGTCCGTGCATGACCGGATCAAATTCTGCAATCATTTCAATTAGAGATCCTTTTTGAAATTGTATCAAAGCATCATTTTTCCTTTTTCTTTTAAGTTTCGAATAACCCGATTCATATTTTCTAATTGACATATTTAAACTTTAATAATAATAAAAGAAAAATATATGCCTATGTAATAGAAATCTCAAGCACTATAACTTTAATTGAAAAAATAATACCAAAAAAAGTGATGAAACAATACATGATTCAAGTAACTTCTCTTTGCTTCATAAACTTCCAATAATACTTTGATATCAAAAAATTAGGATCAATATTTTTTTTTTGGCACACACTTTTCTCTTGCTTGATTCAAGAATAATATTGCTAAAGAGACGTTGAGCGTGGAGAAGCATTGGTGGAAACCTAGAACAGAAGAAAGTCTCTTAAGATGGCTCTGTCCTAGCTAGACCGAGTCACAAAATTTGAAAAATGATACCTTTATTTCCGTGTCTTCCAGCTACTTTATCGCCTACTTTGATTTCACGTTTCTATGAAATATATACACGAATCGTTTCGGGATTATAACTAGAACCACCCCATCTTCTGAAGCTTGAAGGAACAAAGAAAATATAAAAAGAGAGGACGTCCTCATTGATGTTTAGGAAAATGAGTGAGTTTTCCATAGCCCAAAAAAGAAAATGAAAAATCTTACTTTCACTGAAATGGTAAAAAGAAAAACTAATGATTATTTTTTACTTTCATTTCATAAATTCTTTGCTTACACGTAACAAGCTTTATTTGAGGCCCTTTTATGTCAAATCAAAGTACAAAAGATACATGGGAAAAGGACATTGTGTGTCCAATGGCCTAAAGTAATGCCACATTTAGTCAACATTTGAGCCTAATACCCCTAGGAGTCCGGTTGGCCCAAATTAATGCCAAATAATGGTCGGTCGGCCCAAAATAATGCAAGAAATTTGTTGGCCAACAACGCGCTTAAAAAAAAAAAAAAAAGACTTTTTGTAAGTCGCCATAAAAACGTTGCCACTAAAGAGTTGTACAGCATATATACATATGTTGGAATTATGTATACACTTTATATACAAGAATTATATAGTTTATATACATATGCTGGAATTAATCATACATTTATTATACATAAATTATAATTAATTATATATTTATTATACACATATTATACAATAATGATATAATATTTATTTTAACATATACAATAGTGATACATATTATATACCATAATGATACGGTTGATATAATACATTTTTTATACGTATGATACACTTTTTATACAAGACAGATACAGTTTATATACACATGCTGGAATTATATATATACTTTCTATACAACAAATGATACATATTATATACAAAAATGATATAATTTTCTATTCTATACGGGCGGTTCTGTACGTGCTAATACACATTATATACACAAATGATACATATTATATACAAAAATGATACATGCCTTAGTGATTCATATTTTATACAGTTTTTATACATTACAGATAGGTACTGATATATATTTTATACACAAATGACACATATTATATATAAAAAATTCCTTAAATATTTTTATGTTTGGGCTTTTATTTAAAAATTATCTCATTTAAGTTTTGACTAATGGATGGGATTAGTTTAGTGGGTATAATTTGGGTTTGAGAAAAATTGGGCTTGAGGGTGGGATTATTTATATCCTTTCCCTAAGATACATTCCTTTGTTAGTAAAAATCTGTAATACTTTTCTTTAAAACCAAAGCTTATACTATGACTATTGTGATATGAAATGAGGCCTTCAAAAGTTAGGGGCCTAAAGCCCATGCTTCAGCGGCTTTACCCAAAGGCCACCCTTGTTTAAACCCTATAAATTGTTCATTTTTGAAACTTATAAATCGTTCCTCGACTTGAACATCATGACTTGGTTCCTAGAGAAACTTTTGAGGGAACGTTTGATATGTTGTACAAACATAAATAGTCATAGGATAAAAATTTAGTAATGCCTTTTCTAGTATGATTTAAACACCAATTTCTGGTATAACATATATCTGCCAAACTACTATGTGGTGGAATAATAGCACCGGGATTAACAATTCCTGAATAAAATATTAATAATGACAAAAATACCTTTGAGATCCTCAAACTCTTTTTCTAGTATTTTTGCAAATAAATAACTTCTTCTTAAAATGACATACAACAAACTAAACAACTAGAATTGATCCTAAAATGACTAATCCTAACATAACTTGTTCGAACCAAACACCTCCTTAGTGACATATGTTATCCGTCCCAAAAAGATTATCTTAGTTTGACTTGATACAAAGTTTAAGAAATAAAAGAAAACTCTTAAAATATGTGATCTGAAAATAAGCCTTAGATATTTGTGTAACTATAAATATCTCTCTTATATTATTTTCAAATATCTTATTTGCTGTCGTATGCCTGCTAATCCTCTTAATACAACAGCCACTAATGCAAGAGCCACCAAACGTTGCACGTGCAAATCACGTGCTTTACTCTTCTACCCTTTTTAGAGCTACACCATTATTCCACCACACTTCTATACACTGTAATGTAATGTCTAGCTCTATAAAATTCTCTCCTGTCATTCAACAACTATTACACCCAAGAAAATCAAACCCATCTTCCATTTCAACCCTCAAAGTTCCAAGATTGCTACTTTTACCCCCAATTTCTTTAAATTGTTCAAAAATTCACTTGGACTTTAGAGTAAGAGCTGAGATTTTGGAAAATCAAGAAAATCTTAATGATGATTCACCTGCTTCAGTTGAACTGCAACCCGTTTGTAGTGAACCCGAATTTGATCGGGTCATTGCTGATGCACAACAACTTGATGAATCTGTTGTAATTTTATGGTACGTTTATTCATCCTTGATATACATGTATATGAAAAAAGTTGGTCAAGAATTTTTTTTTTCCTTGTTGGAATATATTAAAAAATCAAAAGGGTCATTTTTAAATTGGATTTAGAGAAAAGGGATTTTTGCAAAAGTGTTTTTTTTTTTTTTTTGGCTGGTTTTCCTATTTTGCTATTAATGTGTAGAAAAAGTAGGTCAAGAACGTTTTTTTCTTGTTGGAATAGATTAAAGAATCAATATGGTCATTTTCAAATTGGATTTAGAGAAAATGGTGTTTTTTTAATTTTTAATTTTTATTTTTTTTTGTTGGTTTTTAATTTTTCAATTGCCTTTTGTACCAAAGCAATTAGAAAAAGTAGGTCAAGAATGTTTTTTTCTTGTTGGAATATATTAAAGAATCAAAAGGGTCATCTTCAAATTGGATATACAGAAAAGGGGTTTGCAATTTTTTTTTTCTTGTTTATAATTTTTCAGTTATCTTCATTCTTCTGTACCAAAGCAATTGCTTGCAGGTTATTTTGGGTTTGATGCAATTTTAATTTGGTGCTGGCACTGTGGAAATGATGTGTTTATTTTGTTGTAATTTGTTTTTTTGCCATGTTATATTGATAAAATGAGTGGTTACTTTGAATGGCTCAAGTATAAGTTAGCTAATAGCTTGTTTGGCCAAGCTTCTTGGAAGCCAAAAGTGCTTATTTTAGAGAAATTTAAGTATTTGGCGCGTTTAGGAAAAAAATAAGTGTTTTTGAGAATAGAAGTTGCCTTTCGGAAGCTGAAAAAAGTAACTTTTTCCCGCATAAGCACTTTCACGACTTTACCCAAGCACAAATTCTGATTGGCAAAAGTGCTTTTTAAATTGATTAGCCAAACACAAATTGATACTCTCCAAAGTGCTAACATCTAGAAAGCACATAGGAAAATACCAATTAGTGAGAGATGGCATGCAATGACAGGGCTCAATTATGCATTTTGTTGGTGTCTTAGTTCGTATAATGTTTTATATGCTAGCTATCCTATGCAGATGAAAGAGTTTCTTGTAAAGGTTACAAGTTTGAAATTTAATACTGATGTTCCTTCCTAGGAAGTCATTTGATTTTTAATCTAGACGTCCTGTATGTGGATGCACAACATTTACTCTTTTATTTGTTTGGATTAAGGCTCCTGTTTCCTAGTGGATCGTTTTTCCCATGACCTAAAAGATAGAAAAGGCTGAAGTTCATGTCGATATCTTGTGGTTGAGCTTACAGTCTTTTGGATTTGCTTCTGTATATAACATTCAATGTTAGCTATGATCTATGGAAAATTAACTTCTTTCTCCAACAGATGTTGTTACTCTTATCTATCCATCTCCAAGTCATCAAACCTTTCTTCGATGTGCTTTAATGCCATAGATAATCATTTGCCCAGGATGAAACTTTTGAGAAAATAATAGAAGAGATATATTGATGGTTTAGTCATTTAATGAATACAAGATATACCTATTAAACGTGTTAAAAAGAAGATACATATGATACTTCTCCAATGTAGGGCAATATCTAACTTAAAAAGTTGCACTTCTTATGTTCTCACTCTAACATCCTAATACTAGTCACTTGACATTTAAAACGCACCCTCAAACTTAAGATTGGGGAGTTTTCTTATTCTCAAAACACGCAAATATAAACAATCACCAGAAAATTGCATGATTACCTCAGTTCCTGGAAGCCTATTCAAAAAGTTATGGTCATATTCAAAACGTTATGGAATGACCAAAATACTGGTTGGAATAATAACAGAAAAAAAAATGATATTAGAGAGAAATGTGATATAGTGATGACTTGATGAATACAAAATACACTATGGTCATCAAATACAAGAGATGTGATATTTGCTCAATATAGAACAATATCTAAGTATCTAACTTAAAAAACTTCAACGCTTCTAATATATAGCTCTAACATTCTAACACGATCACTTAACATTCTAAAGCCTTATGTTTTATTCTAGCATTTTTTGCCCATGAAATTGAGGCGAAGGAGAACTCCTTTTTGACCTTTCACCTTCAATAATTATGAAGCATAATGTTCATGTATACTCATAAGGAAGAGAGAGAGAAAGTTGTTGTTTTCCTACTTACTTTTTTCATTATGCCCTGTCTACCGCGAGCATAGCCGGTTAGAAGTGAATAGTTTAAATTGTCATATTCAGTCTCTTATCGTTTCCCATGTAAAACAACTTTGGAGTCATAGCATTGGAAGGTGTTTTTCCATGAATATACTTTTTTTTACTTATAGGAGACAGAAACATAAGCTTTTTCTACTGATGCGTCTTTGAAAACCTTGAAGAGTCACTTTTATGGCCCTGCAAAAGATTGAAAAACCATTGTCTAAAATATGTATGTGGCATAGGGTTTGCTTATGAAATAAAAATAAACACATATAGCTGCTGTATTACGTATTCTGCTGGAAAAGGTTATTTTATATACTATATATGAAATATTATCGAGAAAGAATTTGGTATTTAGTTGATGTATAAATATATTTGAATCTACAGGAAGGCAAGCTGGTGCCGCAAATGCATATACTTGAAACCAAAATTGGAAAGATTGGCTGCTGACTACTTCCCAAGGTTGTGCTCTCTTGCATTTTCCTTCAGATATAGCACTTCGCAATAAAAAAAGCTTTATCTAGGCCTAAAGTATCTACTTTCTTTGCACTTCTATTGGCTCTCAGAACACGCTTTTACTCTGTTGATGTCAATAATGTTCCACACAAGCTTGTGGTTCGCGCAGGAATAACTGTAAGGGTTTCTTACTCCCAACATCTTCCATATGCTTAATGTCTTTTTTGCTATGTGATTAACTGATTATTAACTGCGAAACCTGTAAAACTTATAAACACCATCTTTGTAACTAGCGCCTTTGCAGCATTTTCTCTAATGAAAACATAACAATTCTTATTTATTTCTGAACTTGTCAATGATTGTAGGTAAACCAATCCTATAGTACTTTTTCCTTAATCCAACGGATACTTGCTACTTTTTTTTTTGGGGTTTGGGGGGGGTGGGGGGGATCAACTTTTGGTTGAGTTAGATGCCGAAGCTGGATGTAATTGCTATAATTAGGGGTGGCAAAGTTAGCCCATGAAAACATGACTAGCCCAACTCGCTTAAGTTTGGGCAGTCATTTGACCCGCCCATTTATTAACTCGGTCTATTTTAGCCCAACCCATTTCAACCCATCTAAAAATTGGGTTGATATGTAGCCCAAATCGACCCATAGAAACCCCGTAAGAATATTTTCAAAAGGTTTTTGTTTGTTTGTTTGATATGTTATACTCATATAATATATAGCCATAATAAAGAAAATAATAGTTTTATTAGGTACTTAAACAATTATAAAAGAACAAACAAAGAAATTAAAACTTAGTAAGAATTGGGCAAGTTGGGTTATGACCCACTTTTTAGCCCAAGTAACTTTTGAGCAGGTCATTAACCCACCCATTTATTAACTCAGCCCATTCAACACCCCTAATGCTATCTGTTAGGTCAAATACCTAACCTGATATTCTTTTCTGAAAGTAGATTATAATTACAGTGGAGGTACATAGGTAATATGCACTAAGTAGATGCAATATTTTTTTGGTGAATCAGTAGTATGCAGACAGTGGCTAGAGAATCATAAATAGGATGATGGGGCGTGGTTTGTCTCTGAAAGTTGATGAAGTGTGTTTAGAAAATGTTGGACATGCACATGATTTCTGAAGTTAGAAATAATATGGATGATAGGTTTACCCCTAGATCATTTAACTAGGCCTTTTACTTTCGGGCCATCTGGCAGGGAGCAGGAGAGATGATTTTTCCACCCCCACAATAAACATAAATTTCATATGTACAGCTAGCATGCAGCAGCCATACAATGCACACATCCTTTACTTGCTAAATAAGTGTGCTTCTTGAAACGCTCCTTTTCATTAATAAAATGCTTCTTTTTTTTTTTTCCTTTTCTTTTCATACGTAGAAAGAAGTACTGTTGTATCATTGGAGTTATTTTATTAGTTAAGTGCAATATTGTGGTTCGACTTTATTGGTATCCATTTAACGATGTTAAATTCTACCTTTTTCATGTGTCCAAATATGTGGCGTCAAAACCTAAACAGAAAATGCCGACTATACAGGTAACAAACACTATCTATTTAGCTTCTCGACACCTAATTTTGGTCTTATACGTTTTTAGCTTCTATTGCTTTTACTATTTTCATGGTCAAACATAGTGAAAATGTGACTTTTCTGCAGTTATGGAGGGATGGAAAGAAACAGGCGGAAATAATTGGAGGCCACAAAGCATATGTAGTTGTTAGTGAGGTCCGCGATATGATTGAAAATCAAGATAATTTGTGACCTAAAGGGATATCCTATACTTTGAGAATCCATTTTTCCAGTTTTATACAAATTTCTGAAGATGCCATTCAAGAAATTCTTTCACTTCAGATATACTTTTGAAAGGGTAACTATACACAGAGATTGATTTTTTTTTTTTTTTTCCAAACATTCAAAGAGGAAGGTGTTTATTTCTTTTCCTGTATCCTGTACATTTCTTGAAAACAGCTCCTGGGATATAAGAAGTTGGTCAAGTGCAAAATGTCCATTATATTGTAACTGTTTCTGTACTAATTATTCTGTGAGCATCATTTTGAATTTGATTGTAAACTGGAACAGTTGTTTGATATTGAAAGTTTTATTTTAGATGTTTAACCGTCTAGTATCCGATATCTAGCGGGCTCGATTAACCCCGATTCGTACTGGGTAGGTCCATCAGGGGGAAGTGCAGACAGCAGAGATACCCAAATTTAGTGCCACTGTCTAAGTTAAGGCCGAAACAGGTCTATCTACTTCAGAACAATTTCAAACATGTGGTGTTTGAAGTTCTGAAGTTAGTTTTGACAAAGTGTCTGAAGTTATATATGGCTGAAGTTCAGGCATGTTTGCCACATTTGGCCTTTTTTTTTTTTTTTTCCTCCTTTTCTGGTCATGAAAGGTAAACATACTCTTAACTAAATAATACTACAGGGAGAGTTGGCCGGTGGCCTGTCTGAACCCAGTGTGTCAGTAGTACACAAAAGATGAGAGTGGCGAAGAAGAAACTACATCAGAATGAAGTGCTACACTATTAATTGAACTAGGTGCCATACTATGACTAGTTGTATTTGCGGCTGTTATTAATCTCTGTTTAGCTGCTCCTCTTTGATCAGCTGTATCTGAAGTTATTTCCTAGTGACTAAACATGAAATTTTTTTAAATAATTAGGTATAGTTAAAATAGTAGTGTCCAAATAGGATATTTTCTAAAAAGAATGCGTCCAACAGAATGGGCAGAAAAGAAGAATATACCGATCTCTGTTGTGTCAAATTGATTACACAAGACTCCCCTTAGCCATTTGTTTGCTCGGATTGTTATTCTTTTGGGGTGGTCTTTAATTTTTGGCCCTCAAACTGTTGGTCTTTAATTTTTGCTTTCCTGTAGCATATATTAGAGTGATTAAGGACATGTATGATGGAGCCAAGACTCGGGTGAGGACGGTTGGAGGTGACTCTGAACACTTCCCAGTCACGATGGGCTTGCACCAGGGGTCTGCTCTTAGCTCGTTGTTGTTTGTTTTGGCAATGGACGCACTGACAAGCCACATTCAAGGAGAAGTGCCGTGGTGCATGTTGTTTGCAGATGACATTGTACTTATTGACGAGTCGCGGAGCGGTGTTAACTTGAGACTGGAGGTTTGGCGACAGACCCTGAAGTCGAAGGGTTTCAAGTTGAGCAGGACTAAGACAGAGTACTTAGAGTTAGGGGTGTTCATGGTCCGGTTCGACTCAGTTTTGATTAAAACCAAACCAAGCCAATTAAATCGGGTTTTTTTGATATTCAAACCAAACCATTATAGTATAAATTCAATCGGTTTCGGTTTTGTCGGTTTTATCGGGTTGGTCCGGATTTTGCGGTTTTTAAGGAAGTATTTTATAATGCAAAGAAATTGATACAAGTAAGGTTAAAAAAATGAAAATAAGATACAACAATTATGGTGAAAGGTATCACATTCACGTCGGTGCTAAAACATTCATTCCCTATCATTTTTGTTTAAGGACTTCTTCGTTTGTTTAAGGACTTCAAGTTACGCACAAAGATTTTGTTTTTATTCCCTCTCGTAGCAGCAGAGACATAACCGAAAATGTAAGCAAATACTACACAAATTTGTCTCATCATCTCTTTGTAAAAACAAAAAGGGAAAAAAAAAAACTCTTAGCTTCATTCCCCTAAGAATGTGGTGGAAATAGTGTAAGAACACCACCCAAGAAAATGGGCTACACTTTTCTTTCTAATTATTTGAATTAGTATTGGACTTGAAATGAACCAAAATTATAAAGAAGATACATAATTTTTTTAATATATATATATATATATATATATATATATATATATATATATATATATATATATGGTTTTTGGTTTGATTCGGTTTTTTTAGGTGTAACACCAAACCAAACCAAATGTTAATCGGTTTTTTAAAATTTAAAACCAAATCAAATCAAACCGAGTTGGTTTTCGGTTCATTAAGTCGGTTTGAATCGGTTTACCGGTTTTGATCGATTTTTCGGTCTCATTTGAACACCCGTACTTAGAGTGCAAGTTTAGTGCTGGGAGTCAGGTCGAGAACGAGGACGTGCAGCTAGACACTCAGGTCATCCCGAAGAAAGAAAGTTTCAATTACCTGGGGTCGATCATCCAAGGAAATGGCGAGATTGACGATGATGTCACATATCGTATTGGAGCGGGATGGATGAAATAGAAGCTCACATCGGGGGTGTTGTGCGATAAAAAGGTGCCGCCTATACTAAAGGGAAAGTTCTACAAAGCATGATTAGACCGATTATGTTGTATGGGACGGAATGCTGGCCAGTTAAGAAAGCTCATGTACAGAAGATGAAGGTAGCAGAGATGCGGATGTTGAGATGGATGTGCGGGCATACCAGGAGAGATAGGATTCGGAATGAAGTGATTCGGGACAAGGTGTGTGTGGCCCCGGTGGTGGATAAGATGGGGGAAGGGAGGTTGAGATGGTTCGGCCATATACAGCGGCGATGCGTTGATGCGCCAGTGAGGAGGTGTGAGAGGATGACAGTGGTGGGCCTAAAGAGAAGGAGAGGTAGGCCAAAGATGGCCTGGGAAGAGGTGATTCGGCAGGATATGACGCTACTTCGGCTTACCGAGGACATGACCGGTGATAGGAGAGGGTGGAGGTTGAGTATTAGGGTAGAAGCCTAGTGGGGAGCCCAGAGGATTTCTTTCCCGTTTTAGGAGTATTATTACCCTGCTTCTATGTGTTGGGTCTTGTTTATCCATGTTGTTTTATCATGACTTCCTTGCTCTTGTTATTTCTCATTTTTCGCATTGCTTTGATTTACTTGTCCGTATCTGACTCTTTTCCCTTATTTTCTTTTGAGTTTCGGAGACAACCTCCCTACCTTCCAGGTGGAGGTAAGGTCTGCGTACACTTTACCCTCCCCAAACCCCACATTGTGGGATTCAACTGGGTATGTTGTTGCTTAAAAAGGTGGTACGAAAATACTTCGAGGTTTTGGGTTCAAATCTCCGCTCAGTCAAAAAAAAAAAAAAAATTTGCAAGACAAGGCTTTTGCAAAGAGTCTATCTTATAAATCAAAGTCTGTCGGAGCCGACGGATTTTTAGTTATGCCTTAAGGCAAATTCTGCCGTCTCCGGCATAGGTGTTATGTAACTTGGCCAAAATAGGCATAGGTTCCTTGCGAAATTATTATTATTTTTTATTCTACTGGATTTTGAACTTAGAACTTCAGGATATTTTCGATCACCTTTTTAAGCGAAGGGCAAAAATTAAATACTAGCGAATTGGGGACAAAAATTAAGAACTAGTCCGTATGAAGGACAATCGTGCAAATTGGCCACTGGTCCAATTCGACGCTCATGATGTGGTCTAGCTGGCGGTTAATAAAAAGCTGGAACAAATCAAACTTGATGGATAAGGCTAGTTGGTCAAAATATGTGCACAAATATAAAATGGAGGTGACTTTGTAGAATGATAATTGCTGATGAAAGTGATGGGATGTTAGTTCAGTTAAGAACATCTTGTTCACATTCGGTGTTTATAAGTTAATACTAGGTATAAGTAAAAATATTAAAATTGGTGATTAACCTTTTTTTTGAATTTCGGCTTGATAGTATTAAATAACCTTTATTTAATAAGTACTATATAGATGTATATGTTTTGAATCTGTGATTTTTAAATATTTTAGGAAAGTTTACAAGTTATAGGTTTTCCTACATATATGAATACTTAAAATTAATTTGGTATTCTTTAAAAACAAATACTCGTCTCAAACATTTCAAGATTATTAGATATATTATTTTTAAAATCCCGATGGAGTTCTACAGTTGGTAATTAATTTTTCTTCAAATGGTGATGTTTATATAATAGATTGAAGTATAGGTTTATGCCTGCGAATGGGATAAACTGAAGAAGGCTTTTGCATTACTGTTATTATCCACATGTGTACGTTGCTATGTTCAGTTAATTTTAAATGTAAAATGTTAGTCTTAAACTTTTGCAGTAATAAAAAAAGAAGAAACAAGGAACATAAAAGGTAAAAAATACTTAAGCAGCTTCAGCCGCTCCATTTGATAGCTTTGTGATAAGAAAAGGTGTAATAAATAACCTGCTTAGTGAAAAGCAATATGTGGAGAGAGTCTATGCTTTTGAATGGTGATGAATGATGATCTAATCGAAGGATTATTTTATCCAAGCCACATGGATAAAATAACATCAGCTACAGTAGAATGGATATCTTCAGCCAATCATGTTATTTCATAGTAACTAAAATTTACCTTGTGATAAATTTGCCTCACTAAATCCTAAAGGCATGTTGACCAGCTGCTTGCTTATCCACATTTATATAAGTTAGTAAAAGCAATATGTGGAGAGAGATAAGATGGGTAGCCCCCCAAAAAAAAAAAAAAAAAGCCTTCCAATTTCATGTCGTGAAAAAGATTATCTTAGTTGCTATTTGACCAGTCACAGAATATTTTTTTTATCATAATTTTTTCAAATATTTTGAATTGTAAATATTGCTACTTATAGTATTTTTTATGTAATTTCTAAATATATATAAAAAAAATTATATGTTCAATTTCATACCAAACATTAGTTGTCATTATACTCCAAACTAAGGCAATCTTTTTGGAACGAAGAAAGTACATTTTATCGCTTAATTATGATTAATTAATATGTATTTTCAACTCAGTTTATTACTTAATTATGATAAGATAATATAATTTGGTATAAATACTGAATTTGTTGTTTAGATATGTCTGGGTGAATAATAGGTGAAATAGAAGAACCATACAAAAGCCATTATCACATCCTTTAAGTGCTTAAACTTGGAGTAAATTATACGGGTTTCTCTCCTATTTATCACGATAACGAAGAATCAAATTTTCATTACATTGATTTTTTTTTTCTAGTTCTTCTTTCAAGTATAGGATAACCCCAAGGGATTGTTTTTTTTTTCTACCATTTGGGGCTCTTCCTTCACCACCCCCATGGGGATGGTCTAAAGGATTCATAACTACTCCTTATATTACGTGACATTTACTTGGACTGTGCTTAAATCCGCCTCTGCCTAAAAATTTCTTGTTTCACCTCAATATTCCCTACTCTTCTAGCTATTGTTGAACAGTTTTTGAATATCAAACATACCTCCTCCCCAAAAGGTAATTTTAATGTGGTCGATTCTCTAGTATGAAGTCTTTATGCTTAAAACCTCGATTAAAGTAATCATTTATTTCGTACTGCCAGAAGGGTGGGATCTGCCGTTCTAACTCTTCTCGGGAAATTCCATCCACAAATGCAAAGTTTATGGTGATTGATATTTTCCATCATCATTTAGCTATTGCATTTATTTATTTCCGTTATTAGTCTAATGCATGAAATCAATTTCAAAATTGGACACACTATGAAAGATCTTTTTGATGCACATCTTGAGGAATGATTGGGGCATGTATATAAGGTTCTTTATGACATAATCAACAATACGCTTCATTTTCAATTAGATCATGCTCTAATTTCTTTAGAAGTTAATCTTCTTTCACTTTAGACAAATAATGCCAGAAGTTTGCAACACTTTAGACATGAATTTTTGCAACTTCAATCCCCTATATCTAAAGTGATTCCAAAGCGATTATATTTGGAAAACAATTTTAACTTCGACTGCAATTAGAATATCGGTCCCAAATTCGATAACCCCCTTAATGTTACCTTATTCAAAAAACAAAAAAAACGTGTGCGCCCTAAAAATGGTGTGCTTAGTTTTCCCAAATCCAAGAAATATTTGTATTCTATTCGGTTTTTAGAAGGAAACCTAGTGATTTGTGATTCATGAAATGACGCGTGGTCTGGTCTTGAATTTTTGTCTCGCTTAACAAGTCTTTAAAAGATGACCTACATTTTCCAAGTTTTCTCCGCCCGATCGTCTTCCACTATCAGTTGAAGCGAGACTTCAAAAACTTAATTTTCCTTCTATTAAAACAGCCTAGAACTTCTGGGAACAGAAATCATTGCTCCAGCTCTTCTTCACTATTACCAACTCAGAAAGCTATGAATTTTGAGGAAATTTGTAGTCTACCTTGTCATTGCTCCTCACAAGATATGGTAAAAGTTCACAAGCTTTTATTTTCTTTCTTGTTCCTATAGTGCTTTAATTGATTAACGTCCTTAACTTATGTTCTCGTCATCTTCATCAATTCTACAAAAATTATTGCTTGCTAAGAACTATTAGAAATTACCAAGATTTGCTAATTTAGAATTAAGATGTCCCTTACCTGTTTGATGAAATGTTAGAAAGATTTGGCAATTTTGTTTCTTTCTCATTCTGGTTTGGACTAGTGTTGTACTCAGTTTGCAATACATAAAGAAATATCTTGACATTAAATAGATTGAAATAAAATCAAAGTAGGTTAATCTCGATTTCTTCCAAAGTTGAGTATCCTAGAGTAGAGAGGTACCGTTCTTCATTGAGATTCTCAACTGCATTGATATTCGTGATGAGTTCACTCACTTGGTGAATTTGTTAAGTTTTCAATCACTTCCCACATTTTATTCTAATTCTAGAATCGTGTTTCGTCAACTTAATTACGCCTTTCCGTTTCGGTAGTCTATGGTATCAGAGGCATTTTAGTTTATATAATTATTCCCCTTCACAGTTTTTTTTTGGTCAAAAGTAAAAGTTTTTGTTCAACCAGTGAAAAATATTACACCTTGCTCATTTGGCCTTTGAGGCACGGGACTACAAAATTACACTATATGTAAGCTTAACACTGTCTCATTACCTATTGCTAGCATGGGTAATTGTTGTTTTTGTTGATGAAGTTGATAGTATGTTGGGACGAAGAGAAAATTCAGGTGAACATGAGGCGATGAGCAGAATGAAAAATGAATTCATGATGAATTAGGATGGGTTGCGCACAATGGATACTGAACAAGCTCTGGTACTTGCAGCAACAAACAGGCTATTCGACCTTGACGAGACTGTTATACTGCAACTGCCACGCAGGTTGATGGTCAATTTACCAGATGCTCTAAACAGAGCAAAATTTCTAAAAGAGATACTCGCAAAAGAAGACTTGGCTCAAGATGTTGATCTGGATTTAGTTGCAAGTATGACAGATGGATATTTCAGAAGTGACCTTAAGAATCTCTGTGTAGCAGCTGCATACGGGCCCGTTAGAGAGATCCTAGAAAGGGAAAAAAGGAACATGTTGCCCTTCACATTTACGGTTATAGGGATAAAATGCAAATGATGCGGTTATGTATTTAGAAGATATTTTTTTTTTCTGTTATTGCTGCAACGGGAAAAAAATGCAAATATTTTCGTTGGAGCAATGAGGAGCCTAATTAAGATCCCTTCATATGATTTAAGAACTCTTGGAAATTATCTTTTCTCCAGTTGCTTCTCATTATTGTAATGATCTTTAAATTGTGCCTCGCGATCAATGACTTTTTCCTTTAAATTGTGCCTCGCGAGGTCCTAGAAAAGGAAAGAATGGTTGATTGCGAGGCACAATTTAAAGATCATCACAATAATGAGAAGCGACTAGAGAAAAGATACTTTCCAAGAGTTCTTGAATCATACGAAGGTATCTTAATTAGGCTCTTCATTGCTCCAACGAAAATATTTGCATTTTTTTCCTATTGCAGCAATAAAAAAAAAAAAGTATCTTCTAAATACATAACCGCAACATTTGCATTTTATCCCTATAACTGCACTATACATAAATGTGAAGGGCAACATGTTCCTTTTTTCCTTTTCTAGGATCTCTCTAATGGGCCGGTATGTAGCTGCTACACAGAGATTCTTAAGGTCACTTCTGAAATATCCATCTATCATACTTGCAACCGAATCCCGCATCAACATCCCGAGTCAAGCCTTCTTTTGCGAGTATCTCTTTTAGAAATTTTGCTCCTCGAGAGCATCCGACAAATTGACCATCAACCCGCGTGCGCCGCATTATACCGCCGTGGCCGTCAAGGCCGGGAATGGCCCGTTTGTCGTGCAAGTACCAGAGCTCGTTCAGTATCCATTGTGCGTAACCCATCCTAATATACCATGAATTCATTTTTCATTCTCCTCATCGCCTCATGTTCTCCTGGATTTTCCCTTCGTCCCAACATACTATCAACTTCATCAATAAAAACAACAATTACTCATGCTAGAATAGGTAATGAGTAGATAAAGAAGTTACATATAGTGTAATTTTGTAGTCCCGTCTCAAAGGTCAAATGAGCAGGGGTATAATATTTTCAGCTGGTTGAACAAAAACTTTTACTTTCGACCAGAAAAGAACTGTGAAGGGGAATAATTATATAAACTAATGCAGTTCTATACCATAGACTGCTGAAACGAGCAGAATAAAGGATGAAACACATTCTAGAATTAGAATAAAATGTGGGAAGTGATTGAAAACTTAACAAATTCATCAAGTGAGTGAACTTATCATGAATATCAATGCAGTTGAGAATCTTAATGAAGACTGGTATCTCTCAAATCTAGGATACTCATCTTTGGAAGAAATCAAGATTAGCCTACTTTGATTTTATTTTAATCTATTTAATGTCACGATATTTCTTTATGTATTACAAACTGAGTACAACACTGGTCCAAACCAGAATGAGAAAGAAACAAAATTGCCAAATCTTTCTGACATTTCATCAAACAGGTAAAGGACATCTTAATCCCGAATTATCAATTCTTGGTAATTTCTAATAGTTCTTAGCAAGCAATAACTTTTGTAGAATGATGAAAATGACAAGAACATAAGTTAAGGACATTAACCAATTAAAGCACTATAGTAACAAGAAAGAAAATCAAAAGCTTGTGAACTTTTATCATATCTTGTGAGGAGCAATAACAAGGTAGACTACAAATTTCCTCAAAATTCATAGCTTTCTAAGTTGGTAATAGTAAGTTCTAGGCTGTTTTAATAAAAGGAAAATTAAGTTTTTGAAATCTCTGATTCCCTGAAAAATACTTAAAAAAAATTTAGGTTGAAAGTCACATGCTTGGCACGTTTTGGTTTTGTGCCGTGAGTTTCTTGACAGAAGGATGATTTTTACCACTTTTTAAATAGTACAAGCATGTTTTTTGTTGACTAAGGTAACACATGATTTTAGCCCAAAACTCCAAAACCACCCATTGCAAAGCCCAATATGAACTTAACCCATTGTGAATTGTAACAAAGCCCAAATTCCAGCCCAAATTAAGGTTTGGTCCTCAAACTTTGAAATATCTCCACAATTTTCCCATTCAACTAAACTTTTACGCTCTCCGTTGCTAATCCGATCAAACTCCGTTAGGGTTTCTTCTCTCTCGAAATTGAACTGTAAGTTACCTTTATTGTTTATCCTATTTCCTTTTTTATTCCTTACCTGAATGAAATTAACCTAACAGTAAGAATTACCCTAATTTTCTAATAATTGTTTTTATGTATAGTACTAATTGTGAGTTGGTCTGTATAATAAGCTTCAAATTCGAGTTTGAGATATTTATTTGTTCATTTTTCTAGTTATTTGCATTCGTATTTGCTTTAATTCCTCTGAAATTTAAGGAAAAAAAAGACTTTTGAAACTTATGGTATCAAACAAGTAATAGATATTTGTGTGGCTGGAAATCATTTCATTAAGGGTAAAAGGGGAAGTTTTGAGTTAAATTATTTTGAAATATAGGAATGTATCATTCTTTTTGGGACAGACTAAAAAGGAAAGTGTATTACATAAATTGGGACTTATGGTGTATTAGAAAGGGTGTACATAGATTTTTTTTTTTTTTTGGCTTTTTTGATAATCGTGGTGTCCGGGCCAGCGCTTGCTTACGCGCACCTTGACTTTCCATGGGATACCTATGACCTCCCACTAGCAAAAGGTATCGGGTAACTCTGCCCGAGACCTCATGGTTCTTATCCCACTTCATTGACCATTAGTCCACACCCTTGGGTGCTATAGTATACCTATTTTTTGATGGGATGAATACACCATTCCAAGTTCCTTTCACTTGCTGTCAACTTGCCTTGTTCCTTGTTTTCTTTTAAACTACTCCTTCCCTTCCAATTTGTTTGTCTGGTTAAGAATATAAAGAAGGCTTTCGGATCTTGTGGCCCTAAATTAAAGATATGTATAATGTACAAAAAAATCCTTTAATCTTGTGGTCTTAAACATGCCATGTGAAAGGTTTGAATTAAAGAGTTGCCAAAAAAGCTAAGAGACATTCTTTTTGAAACGGACTAAAAAAGCAAAGTAAGACAAACAAATTGAAACGGAGGGAGTATATGTTTCCTTTTAAACTATCAACTCTCGTTGCCTTTTCTTCTTTTAAACTATATGCTAAATGTTGATGTTTTCTCCTAATTTTTCGCCTGATGTGGGTAATACTTATATGTGGTGTTTACTTAACTTCATCTCAGGCATATATAAGACTTGGTGTACGTGCGTGTCATTTTCTCCTGATGGGAATGATGGAGATAGATGGACGTGAAAGAAGTGCTGAAAGGAGGGATCATGATGACTCCCCTGTTAAGGAGAGGTGGGAAGATGGGCACTATGATTTGGAAGAAAGCGGGTATGATAAATCTAAAGATTCAAGTAAGCATCGAAGTAAGGATAGAAAAAGTAGTGGCCGAAGAGAAGAGAAAGAGTATAAAAGAGATCGGGAGAGTAAAGAGTTGGAGAAAGATAGGTTATCAACTCGAGATAGGAGGAAGGAGGATAGAGATGAGCGTGAAAGGGATAAGACAAGGGAGAAGATTAGGGAGAAAGATAGTGATAGGGACAAGTACAAAGATAAAGAACGGGAAAGAGATAAAGATCGTAGAGATCGTGGAAAAGAAAAGGAGCGAGACCGCGAGAGAGAGAGGGATTTGGAGAGGGATACTGAGCGGGTGCGAGAGAAGGAAAGAGGGAAGGACAAAGGCAGGGACAAGGAGAAGGATAAAGAAAAAGAAAAGGAGAGGAGCAAGGACAAGGAAAGGGAGAAGCATAGACATAAGGAAAAGGAAAAAGAAAGGGAGTATGACAGGGAAAGAGGTAGAGATGCAGTTGAGAAGGAAAAGGGGAGAGAGAGAACTAAAGAGAAAGGGAAGGAAGTGGATGAGGATAAGGAGAGGTCAAGAGACAAAGATAGGGGCAGCCGTAGGCAGCGAGACGAGGGTCATGATAGGAGTAAGGACAGGCTGAAGGATGATGTGCAAAGAGTAGAAGATGAAGATTCTGATTATCAGGATGCTGCCAAGCAAGAAACTGTTTCTCATGAGGATGAGGATAGGGCACAAAACAATGCAGTTGAAACAGCTGGATCACGTTCAGAGCTGGAGGAACGCATTCTGAAGTAAGTAATCCTTTATTTATTGACTCTGTGTTAAAGTGCGTTGATGCTTCTTAGGTTTTCTAGGTGTGTCCTTGCTGTTAATGGTATGTCTTGTGTATTTTCAACTTAAGATTTTATATCAATGAATTGGCAATTTATTTTCCTATGTCAGTTTATCCTTTCCTTTTTTTTTTTTTCCTGGTTAGAAGCTTTCTATTAGAAATGATGGAAGTGAATCAAGTGATAAGATAGTTTAAATCTCAAACTTTTGACTGCTGCTGCATCCTTCTATTGAGTTACCTATACTTCTGACTAAAATTATTACAATGCTTGACACCTTCGAAAAGGAAGGGGAAGGGAAGATAAAGTGAAAGGAGGTAAATGGGAGAGAAGTAGGAGAAATGGCGAGCTCTGGAAGAAACTCTTTTTTTTTTTTTTTTTTTTTTTGTGTGTGTGTGGGGGGGTTCAAACTAAGCAAGGGAAAAAATTCTATGTTGCTTTGATTTAGCCATGGTTCATATCAGACACTAGCCCATACGAATACATGTAAATCCTTTTTGGCTGATTCTTGGTGTATTTTGTGGTATTAACATGAAGTATCCACCCCGGTCACACCATTCTAACAGAGCTATGTCAGGAAATGGAGGGTCAAAATTTTTCCGTTTTCCCTGCTCTTTCCTTCTTTTCCCTAGTTTATCAAGCATGAGGTAAGAGAAGCATGAAGCTCAAGAAGTAATGGAATATAACTTGATTCTTCTTTAAACTTTTCATGGATGCTCATGCTGTTAACTGTGACATTTCTCAATGTTTTCTCATTTTGTTGACTTGCCAAGAATCGCCCCCTTTTCTGATAATTTCATTAAATTTCAGAGGCAGATCCAGGATTTAAACTTGATGGGTTCGATCTTTAAGGTTCTTAGCATTAAACCCATTATATTCTAAAAGTTATGGGTTTGGACCTATTATTTATTGTAATTTTAGTAAATTTTGCACATAAATTTGTACGCCGTGTCGAAAAGTTCTGGGTTCATTTCATCATGCTGCATCCACCCCTGTTAGAAACAGTGACTGGTGAAGAAAGCCTCTGAAATTATAGGCTGCAGCAGCCTCCCTATGTTGAGATAACTATTGTAATTCAAGAAGCTGCTTAGTTAGGAAATTAAGAAAAAGCGTGGTGCTCAAGAAGTCTAAGAAATGAACATTAATATACAGTTTTCAGATATTTTGAATGTAAGAATCACACAGCTTTGTTTTGTCTTAGTCTACTCTTGTTAGGTAGGTTATATTTGGTCAGAGGGTTCTATCATCATAATTTGGTTTGTTGATAGAAATCTTACTGTTTGGTTTGATCTTACCCTTTTAGTAAAGGAGTCTACCGTACATTTGGAGGGTATCTGATTCTGTATCGGCAGCATAGTTGTCAAATAGGAATATTTCATGCATTGAGGTACTCTTCTGGATCTATGAGTCTGAATTGCAGAAAAATACCTTATTTCCAGTAATCAACCATTACTCATAATTAAGTTAAATAAAATTGAGGAGGTGTGTAGAAGACAAAATTAAATAAATAAAAGTGTTCTCCCTACAGTGTAAGCTTTTATATGAGATGGTCACACATTCAAATAGTGATAACGATGATTTTTCTTTTTTATCAAGTAAAAGTATTTTCATTCATACACATTGCCACAACGGCCGTATAAAAAGGATACTATGATTCTCTACAAACTCCACCCAATCCTCTATACAACTAGGAACTTTCTGTTTACACCAAAAGTAAATAAGAGAGCGGAGACTACTCCTCAACTGAGAAAACTCGATTCTACTCCTTCAAAAGCTCTCCTATTTCTCTCATTCCATACTACACACATTAACGCAAGCGGTACCACGTTCCAAGCCCTTCGTCTTCTCCTCCTCTGGCTCTTCCAACTAAACATCAAATCTTTCACAGTTCTTGGCATTACCCAAAGTGTGTGAAACCACCTAAACATATCCACCATAATCTCATGGTAAGCCCGCAATGTAGAAGAAGGTGACTCACGTCCTCGCCCGTCTCCTTGCACATGTAACACCAACTGACGCAGACAACCTTCCGCCTTCTAAGATTTGCCGCTGTCAAAATCACCCCTCTAGAGGCTAGCCAAGTGAAAAAACACACATTTCTCGGCACGCTTGGAACCGATATTGCATTACATGGGAAATCAACCTCCTCCGTAACCAAAAGATTCTCATAAAAAGACTTCACAGAGAATGGTGATATCCACCCTTCTGATGGTGATTATGTTACTAATATTAACAATGTAAGACGAGACCCAGAGAAGGTGACAGTGGCGGTGCCAGTTTACTAATTTAATCAGTAATTGTTACCAATCTGTTAGTGGTTATCCATTTGTATTTATGTTGTTCAGAGGTTTGTTTTTTCATCTGTCCATAGCTAGCACGTGGTTTGTAGCTATGATGTGTACTAGCTTCTATATGCTACTGGTTTATTAATTTAACCAGGTCGGATGTACACGCACAATTGGTTGGTAGCTGCACAGAATTCTTGACGGATGTTTTGATACATTGGAATCTTTATGTGGTTTGATAAGTTATGTTTGTTGTACTTGATAGCTATAGTCTGAAGGAATGCTTATGACTGCAGGATGAAGGAAGAAAGGTTGAAGAAAAAATCAGAAGGTGCTTCTGAGGTGTTGTCGTGGGTTAACAAGAGCCGTAAGATTGAGGAGAAAAGGAATGCTGAGAAGGAGAGAGCCTTGCAGCTTTCAAAGATTTTTGAAGAGCAGGTAGGTTGTTGGCTGATGTGCCTGTGATTCTTTATCTGTAGGAATTGGATTGATTTGACCTCAGGTCTTCATATTATAATACATTTTTGCAGGACAAAATGAATGGAGAAGAAAGCGATGAGGAGGAGAATGCCCGGCTAGCTGCAAGTATGCCTATTCTTTCTGAATATATTTGTTGGTTAATCTTTCTAATCAATTGTTCTAGGAGACCATGCACAGCCAATCAAAGTCGTAATATATTGTTTAGTCTTTGGAACAGAAATGAGTAATATACTTGGTGCATTTGTCTTGTCTGAAGGATTTACCCTTCTTCTTGGGTGCAAAGCTCCCTTTCTATGAGCTCTTCATTCTTAGTCTCTTTGATTTCACTTCTAGTTCTAGTCGTCCTACCTATGATACAACAATTGTTGGTGGAGTCACCTCTAATCAAACTGGTGTTGCATGTGAAATCCAAAGTTTTAAAGTCATCATTGGGGAAACGGAAGTAGCCAAGATCATTTCGTTCATGAAATATGACATGTCTTTTGTGCGGTTTGGGAACAGAAGTTAAATGGCTATATTATATTATCTGAATTGAAATATTTGAAGAATGCTCTGAAATGTGTCTTTAATTTCTCTCAACAGAAGAGCTAGGTGGGATGAAAGTACTCCATGGGCTTGACAAAGTAGTTGAAGGTGGGGCAGTTGTCTTGACACTCAAAGATCAGAGCATACTTGCTGGTGATGATATTAATCAAGGTAACCAACTAAGTGATAGTTTTCGTGTTTTCTCTTTCTTGTTTTGTTTCTTCTTTCAGCCTTCAGTATTTGTGGATTCGGATTTTGTAGTGACTTGAATTGTATACCCCAGAGGTTGATATGCTTGAAAATGTGGAAATTGGAGAGCAGAAGCGGAGGAATGACGCTTACAAGGCTGCAAAAAAGAAAACAGGGATCTACGATGACAAGTAAGATTTAATATAGCTGTAAACTTCATTTCATTGTAAAGTTTTGAATGACCAATTTATCTCGTTCTGATTGGATGTAGGTTCAATGATGAGCCTGGTTCTGAAAGGAAAATATTACCAAAATATGATGACCCGGCTGAAGAGGAGGTTGAATTGTTTGTTTCCCTTTTCTCATTACTTCTTAGAAAATATTGTTTTACCGGAAATTTCTTTTAAAGGCACTTTGTTTTCAATTTGAGAAGCGTGGAATTGTTCATCGAATCTGTCTTTCTTACCCTAGATTTTCTTTTAGGGCGTTACTCTTGATGCAACTGGAGGTTTCAGTGTTGATGCAGAGAAGAAACTGGAGGAGGTAAGACATTTTATCTATTTAATCATGAATGGGTTCCAGAGTGTGTGTTAGGTTATGGTTGTTAATACATAGTTACCTTTTTTGATTGCCAGCTCCGGAAAAGGCTTCAGGGTCCTTCCTCAAAAAATCTGGCGGAAGATCTCAATTCTTCTGGGAAATTATTGTCCGACTACTATACTCAAGAGGAAATGGTTCAATTTAAGAAGCCCAAGAAGAAGAAATCACTGAGGAAGAAAGAGAAGATGGATCTAGATGCCCTTGAAGCTGAGGCCAAATCCGCTGGTTTGGGTGTTGGTGATCTTGGTTCTCGCAATGATAAGACCAGGCAAGTCCTCAAGGAGGAAAAGGAGAGGGCAGAGGCAGAGACAAGGAGCAACGCTTACCAGGCTGCTTATGCCAAGGCTGAAGAGGCATCCAAAGCACTTCGACCCGAGAAATCTACTAAGAACCAGAGAGAGGAAGATGATGCAGTATTTGATGATGATGATGAAGAGCTTAGAAAATCCTTAGAAAGAGCCAGAAAGCTTGCTTTGAGAAAGCAAGAGGGCCTTGCCAAAACCTTTCCAGAGTCAATTGCTTCACTTGCCGCTTCCAGTGCAAATGACTCAACCATGGATAATCCAAGTTCTGTATCTGGAGAGTCGCACGAGAACAAGGTTGTCTTCACAGAGATGGAAGAGTTTGTCTGGGGTCTTCAGCTTGATGAAGGTAAGAATTTTTAATTTTGCTTGACTTATTGTGCTAATAGCCATTTTATTATGTGCTATTTCTCAAGGTAATTGGGTAAGGTTTATCCAATTGCATGTGGTGGATAGTCTATGTTTTGGAATAGGTTGTATGCTTGCACAATTTAAGTTTTACTAGTTATGAGTATTTCGTTAACTGGGAAGTAAACACTGGATAGTGAGGACGGGAAATCACAGAATTTAATCACTCATTCGATCTAACATGCCCTCTTTCTTCCTCTAGTTGGTGGGGAGTAATGGTATATGGGGTATTATCGAAACAAAATTCCGTAACGCATTGCAATTGAGTCTCCAGATATATTGACACAAAATTCTGAAAATTATTACAGTTGACTCTCCAGATATGTTGAAACAGAATTTTGAAATGGTTTACAATTGATTCACTCTTCCTTTCACCCCTACTCCTGTTTTAGATGATTAAGAAAAGAAAGTAAAATTTGGAGGTTATGGTATAGTAATCTTCTGTCTGTTTATTGACGATTTTGTGAATAGAAACTGTGTTGTTTTTATGGGAATTTCTTTTTTCTTTTTTTCCTTACATGTCCATGCGTATGGGCATGTTTTTCTGATGACGAACATTCTGAGTTATCCTTGTTAGAAGTTCTTCAACAGAAGACTTTATATAAGTTCTTCAACAGAAAGTAATATAAGAAAAGCTTTTCAATAGCCAAAAACTTGTTTGTCATTGGAATTGATTCTGAGACAAGAGAGTTACACATATCTTATCCTACATATATTTTTAGTCCCTCCAGGGACATCTGGTAGAATTGGAATGACATAACACTTTTAAGCAATCATGTTTCACCTGTTAATGTTGCATTTTTGCTGTGTGTTTTATCATTACCTGCAACTTACACTTTGGTCTTTACTGGAACTTGGCCAAGGCTTTCAAGGGTGATATATCTGATATTACCTGCTTTGATTTTGCAGAAGAACAAAAACCTGGTAGTGATGATGTTTTCATGGAGGAAGACGTGATGCCAAAACCCTCTGATGAAGAAATGAAGAATGAGGATGGTGGTTGGACCGAGGTGAAGGAAACCAAGGAAGAGGAACCCTCTGTAAAGGAGGAGGAAATGGAAGTAGCTCCAGATGAGACGATACGTGAAGTCCCAGTTGGAAAGGGTTTATCAGGGGTTCTCAAACTTTTGCAAGATCGAGGTACGCTTAAGGAAGATATTGACTGGGGTGGTCGAAACATGGACAAGAAGAAGAGCAAGCTCGTAGGCATCCGTAGTGAGGACGGGAAAAAGGAAATACATATTGAAAGGACTGATGAATATGGGCGAATCGTAAGTACTACTACTTGATTAAATTTTTGCTCTACAATATTCAATAGTTTGAGTAGCTTATTATCAATAACATTATGAGATTTATTTTTTTAATCCTTGGCGTAACTGGTAAAGTTGCTGCCATGTGACCAGGAGGTCACGGGTTCGAGCCGTGGAAACAGCCTCTTGCAGAAATGCAAGGTAAGGCTGCGTACAATAGACCCTTGTGGTCCGGCCCTTCCCCGGACCTCGCGCATAGCGGGAGCTTACTGCCCTTTTTTATTCATTTGATAAGTGATGCCCAGAATTCTTTTAGAAGTGAACTTTTTCATAAATTGAGGTAGCTCTCTCTCTGAATACTATAAAACTCCAATTCTATAGTATCCGCGTGCAGACAGATAATGGAATGGAGGGGATTTCTAAGTAGCAGCAGATTAGGATGGTGAGCTTGCTCCTTTACGACTACGGTGTCCATTATCGCATGAAACTTGTGCACCATATGTCATTTGATTTAGCCCTATTGAGATTGGAAATATGGTGATTGAGAGAGAAATCTATTAATTTCAATAAACTGACCGAACACTGACCAAATAAAAGGGGGGGTTGTGGGTGGCGGGCTGTGAATGACCTATTTGATGAATTTCCTTCTGGTTCTTTGAGCTTTGGCTAGTGTAGCCTCAGATTCAATTGATATGTGGTTTTTCTTTTCTTCAGCTGACTCCAAAGGAGGCCTTTCGGTTGCTTTCACATAAATTTCATGGGAAGGGACCTGGGAAGATGAAGCAAGAAAAGCGTATGCGACAATACCAGGAGGAGCTGAAGATAAAACAGATGAACAATTCAGATACTCCATCACAGTCTGTGGAGAGGATGAAAGAAGCTCAAGTTCAATTTAAAACTCCATATCTTGTTCTCAGCGGAAATGTTAAACCAGGGTTTGTTTTTCTTGCTTGATTTAAAGTGCTTTATATTGAAAAAAGTAGGTCTTTTCCTGTGGAGTATCAACTATGCGGTTGACTTGTCAGTTGCCTAGGGCAGGGTTCTTTTAATTCTTCCCTGTTGAAGTTTCCATCAATTTTTATTTGACCTTTGAGGTTCATTTCTTCAGTGCATTCCTTTATTCTTTGCCGTCAAGTCAGAACAAATATTCAATGTTTCGAGAATATTAGTCTTTGTTAACGGTGATTTTTGTTTTATCTCATGGGTGTGCACATTTGTTTTATCTAAATATTAGTCCATCACATTAACTTTGTGAATTATTGCAACAAAGTTTTTATATATCTCCCGACATTCTTTTTGGTTTGTAATCGCAAAGTATTTTGTCATTTTCAGGCAAACTAGTGATCCTAGAAGTGGTTTTGCTACTGTTGAGAAGGATTTGCCTGGAGGTTTGACCCCCATGCTCGGTGATAAGAAGGTCAGGTGTTTTTTGCTGATGATACTTGCATAGCTGGCTACATGCTAATTTACTTGCGCACACTAGCCTGTCCACCTGACACATATTTTTGCAGTGTGGATTGCTTCTCATGCTCTGCTTTATGCTTGTCATCCTGCTTGAATAGTGGGTTCTAATCTGCCTACTATGCATGATGCAAACCATTGTGCTTTTACTTTTTATTAAGCTTGAAGCATGATTTAGCATATTGATGTGGTATTGATGTCTGCGTTGTATGACTCACATTCACAGCATTGGAGAGAATTGTACTTGTCTAAAATTCCATGACTTGGATGTAACATCATGTAGCCTAACGATTTTGTGTCGTTGGTCCTTGAATGTGTCGCCTTTACTTCCGCTCTCCTGCTTCACCCTGGCCCTCAATAAGTAAGGTCTTACTGTTACTTATGAACAGTCCTAAATTATAGTATTTGGTTAGTGGCAGATGAATTTAGTTTTACTTTTGTGTCTAAATTGCCTTGTTGTATATTGCTCATTAGTTATTGAGGTTATGAATTTCCTTCAGGCTTAAGTAGACTAAAAGTCTCTCTGCCCATGGCCGTGTGTGTGGGCACATGCTCATTTGCTTGTGTTCTATTGTGGATATTGGTTTTCTGTTTATTATGACACTTAAATCAATGCTCAACGTGCAAATATAGATAGTGGTATGTTTATCCATAGACTTTTTCTCAAACATGCTCCTAGGACTGAACTGTTATTTCCAAATAAAAGAATGAAAAAGCATCCTTTTTAAAAATCTTTCTTGAACCCCTGATTAAGTCAGATGCTTCAAGTTTTTGCCTTGACCTTGCAGTGCATCAGGTGATTGTCTGATATTTGTTCCTATATCTGTATGTCAATTGCTTTGCTGGAGCTTTAATGGTCCTATATCTGATTTTTTTTTTCAGTGCTTGCACATGGTCATCAGGTCATTGGCCATTTATGCTTTGTTTGATCATCTAGTTCTCCGTTTATAATTTTTATCGCTTCATCTTTCAGGTTGAGCACTTTTTGGGCATAAAACGCAAGCATGAGCCAGGAGAGGGGAGCTCTCAAAAGAAGCCCAAAACCTAATAGTGTGAACTTCCCAGCTTAAGATATCCTTGTGCTTTATGCGTAAGCTCTTCGTAATTGTACATAAACAGTGCCCAGGCCGACATAAAAGGTTTGATTGGTGATGCCTCTGTTAAATGGCATAATAACCTTTGAAAACAGTATTAAATAGGTAGTAGAACACACATGCTCCACCGCTTGTGCGGGCCCCCGTCAATTCCTTTGAGTTTCATTCTTGCGAACGTATACTGCTGCCTTGATCCCTTTTTGACCTTTAAAACTTGAGTACCATTGATCGCACTTTTAATTGTGTAGAGCATTTTGGCAATTCTTCTGTATTTGGCAGTGTGTCAAGGAGGTTCTTGGTTTTGAAAGGGTGTCTTAACTATTTGTGTTGCCTGTTTTTGTCTTTTGTTTTATCTTGTTTTGTCGTTGTATACGTGTTCTCGCATTTCCGCTAAAGTGATGGACTGAACAAAGCCTAGGATGGAGAAGTCTTTTGTTTTAACGAAAGATATTTTCTTTTTGCAAATTTGGGAAATTGAGTATCACTTAGTATCAAATTAAATGTCTTTGTTTAAATCAGAATTCTCTCGTATAAAATGAACACAAAAATTATGAACACAAAAATTGATCTCTTGAGCCTCACAGAAACAGATTGGTTTTTGGGCAGCTCCCTTCACATCTTGTTAAACGAATCTACTCATTTTTATTTTAAAGTGCTTGTGAGAAAACACAGTTGAATCAGTTGTTTATTGAAGCAAGAGCTGAGATTTTTCTCTTGCAAAAAGTGCTAGTTAAATTCTTGGAAAAAAGATTTTCATCTGCGTAAAAAGCATTATATTTCGGTTTTTATGAATTATTTGTCTGTTCCCAGTTGATACGATTTTGTCCGTCATATGCAAGTTTGACGATATAAGTTATCAATCATCTGGGGTTTGTGATGTTACCCTGTTTGACCAAGGCTTCTGGGACGATATAAGTGGGTTTGTGATGTTAAAAGTGCGTATTTTTTTATTAAAAAAATTGCTTATTTAAGGAGGTAATGTATTTGGTCAAGCTTCTAGCAAAAAATATGTGTTTTTGAATAGAGGCAGAAACTATTTATCAAAAAAATTTGGAATCCTGATTAAGCACAAATTGTTGTTCTAATATTATAAAATTATTTTTTAAATTAATTAGCCAAACAATAGTTGCTTTTTTCCAAAGTTAATTTTTTTGAAAAAAAAAAAATTCTGACAAAAAGCGCTTTATAAAATAATTAGATTCTAGAAGTTTGGCTAAACACACGTTGATCTTAAATAAAGTGGAAGAGATGCAAGAAAGAATAAGGACCACCAGATTTGGATAGGCTACTTCAACAACCCAAGCCTTACTACATCTTCTTTCTTCCTTTATCACCTCTTATAAACATGTAACAGAAACTTAAAACTTACTCACTAGAGTCCTACTGCCTGTCTATAGTTACACAATGGCAATGCATCATTATCTTTGTACACGAACAACTACGTCCTGTAGCCGAATATACATGACTCAGTCGCCCTCAGAAAACCAGAAAGACAGAATCCAATTTGCTGCACTCGAATCAGTTTTCAGGAGGCGGCTACTTACGGGGATTGGCACAGCCTCTCTAGTAGCCTTGGGTGCAGATTTTGCTGGAAGCACTAGTTTCCTACTAGGCTTATCGCCTGATGGTGCTCGGAGTCTTAGGCTTGATGTAATTTATCCTATCGGAGGTTACACCCGATGCCTTGATACAAATGAAGGATTTGGTCAGTAAGTCTATCCCATTATAGGTACCGTTTTATATGATTGGTATTTAATTGAGTACGAAGTTTTATACTACAAGAAAAATTGGACTTTTCGTGGTATGTGCATTGGGTTGCAACTAAAACTATCACATTGTCGTGACTTGAAAACCTTATTTCTTGTAGTGAATTAGAAAGAATTACAACTTTTGACGCACCTATTTTAAGGCTTTCTTTTTTTGGTACAGTGAAAAAGACTTAAATAAATTACTTAAAATATTTCACAAGCAACATGGTTTGAGTCAGCAACGAATAGGGCCGGAGCTACCCTTGCCCAAGGGGTGTCAAGCGACACCCCTTCACCAAAAAATTACATTGTATAGATAGATGAAATTTTAATTTTATAGGTATGTATACAAGTGTTGATACCCCTTGATACAAGTTAAAGGTTTAGCTTAACATATATATATATTTTTTGATACCCCTTACTATTAATCCTGGCTCTGCCATTGGCAAGGAGAAAGAACTCTAGTTCTTTGAGCGGGGCTTCTCAGATTATCATATCTTCTTCATGCTTGTGTTCTTCACTTGCTAAAAAGTTGGCACATTTGTTTGTCTCCCTCCAAATATGCGTAATAGTAGGCTTATTGATGTTCAGGAAATACTTACAACCTTAAATAATAACTCTTAAGAGGATGAGACTGTAACCATTTTAAGACTGGAACCATATAAAGTATCCTTTAGATCTTGTAGATTATAGAGCGAAAGCTGGTTGCGGTATAATAATGACATTAAGGATCAAAAAAAGAATGTTAACAATCAAATACATACCGAATGTTGTTAATTTCTTTTGAACATGCCAATGAAGAAAAAGCGACGGTTTTTTGTTTTTGTACAGAGTTTGTATATCCATCAACTTGGGTGGGAGATCAGACTGTATTGTATCGAGCAGCGGGAAAAATAGAACGATCACTGGATCTACCACCACTGAGCAATGGTGATCGTAGGCGGAAAAATGTAAATGAGCCGGTTGTTGCATTTGGTCCACCGGGGTCAAATGGGGAACTCAATGTTAGCGTCATCGTCGCACAAGTTCCTATTGATTTCATGTAAGCTCCCTAATCTTAGCTTGGGGAAAAAAATTTGTGCTTCTATAAATTGAGTATCTTCCTTCATACAACAACGCAATAACATTCACAATGTAGTCACTAAAAAGTCTTGTTTAGGAGGACATTATTCTCTCAATAGTTTTTATGTTTTCTTTTTCAATATTAGCTTTCTCATATGTAGATTAATTGACTAAACAATATTAAGATATTATGCATCTTTAGTACAATCTTTTTTTGTTATCTAATTTATCATCGTTCAAGGTTTGTAATTGTTAAGCTTTCAAATGACACCTTGTTATTTGATCTTGAAAATTTTGTATTAATTTTTGGCAGGATAGAGACATTTGGAGGACCAACGGAAGTAGGTGAAGCCATAGTGCGGACTATTACAGGATCAGGCAAACGCCCTGATTTGAATGGGACACTGATTCAAGCAAATTTAAGAGAACATTCAAATCAAAAGTATTACACATTAGAATTTCAAGTTGAGAGCCCAACATTTCAGAGACACAATGTTGCTGTTTGTTGTGCAAGGGGAGGAAAGTTATTCACTTTGAATTCTCAGGCTCCAGAATCAATCTGGCCAAAGGTGAAAGCAGATTTCTATAAAATAGCTGATTCTTTTAGCTTAATATCATGACACTTTATCCCAAGGCAGAATGGAGAAGTCATTGCCTATGCTTCGAGGCAGTTAAAAAATCATGGGAAGGTTAACCCCACACATGATCTAAAGTTAGCCGTGGTAATATTTGCCTTGAAATATGGCGACATTACTTATATGTTGAGAGCATTATAAGGTATTCACGGATCACAAGAGTCTCAGTGTTCATAAAAAATCTTATGTCCGTCCGTAGTCTAGGATGGGTAGGAGGTTGTTTGTGATTGCATCCAATAGATTCTCTTATTAATTTTGTGTATTTTCCACAATTTTTACTGTTGAGCCTTTGGGAGAAATGAGAAAAGTGTAATGAAGTTCACAGCAAAGAAGAATTTCATGCAGTAGGAGCATGTCTACATTCAGAAAGAAGTGGATTTTGACACTGAATTTTGAAGTATTATTTCCTCCAAATCAAGTAGTAGGGGTAAATATACTACTGATCAATAGTAACATGAATAACGAATAATGAAAAAACCTCCATGGAACAGATCAAAAATTCAAAAATAGAAATTAATTTCTGCCAGAACACTTGCCAAATGTGGAAGAAGAACAAAAAACAAAAATTTCTCCTCGACCATAACGATAAAAAACAATATTTTTCTCCTCGACATATGTTTGGAAAAAATTTATTATGTGCCTCACACAATTGATAAAACTGATACTAATTGTACGAGACATCTTTTTTCTGACAATTTAGTAGACCAAATTCTTACACTTTTAGATCCACTAAGTTATAAAATAAAAAGAAGGCTCATATATACAACTAACGTAGTTGCGTGACACGTAATAAGAAACTACGTCTGTTATGCCCATTTTGGCCGTGTGGTGTGTAGTATTTTTATATCATCTATAATACACATGATCCGATAATGTGAAAAGTAAAGCAAATAACTTGTTATAATAAGTTAAATATTAGTACGATGTTGCGTTGGCTGTGATATAGACTAGGTTGAGACGCTGAGACGGACTTCATCTCTCTGTTTTCTTCACTTAACCTTACACTTTAGTCGACTCCAACAAGGCTCAAAACTTTCGAAGAATGGACGACACGATAAAGCTCTTGGCATGAACTTGCGTATTGCAAGCCCCGGAAAGACTTCACTTATTTTCGACCCTGAGATATCTTTCTCAAATGGAGATGAGGGGTCACAAATATATAAATTATAGGCACAAGACATAAACATGCCCTTAAACTTGGCCTCCACTGGCAAGTACGCTCTCCAACTTTGGGTGTGTACAAGTAGACACCTTAACTTGTCTCCACTTTGTTAGTTGAACACTCCAACTTACAAAATGATTATCTAAACACCTCCAAAATTTATGGGTCACGTCGCTTTTTTACCACATCAGCATTTATGTTTACATGTTTAACTTCATACAAGTTGAGGTATCTACTTGTGCACACCAAAAACTACTTGAAAATCTCTATTTCCCCATTGAATTTCTCACTAAAAATAATCAGTGACTATTATATTTCCCATTGAATGTCGGTGGGAAAAATTAAATAAATAGTGTTTTTAAATAGAAAAATAAGAAAATGCGTTTCAATGAATAGTTTTAACCACGCTTTAATTTTACAAATAAAGGTTGGTGGAAGTTTGATGGGCATGAGGTAGGAAAATCATGTTTTGTAGCACAAATTTTCTATTGAATATTGGTGAGAAAAACCTTAGTTTCTAGTAGTGAAAGTTAGAGGGCATACTTGCTAGCTGATGTCAAGTTTGAGGGTCTGTTTATATATTATGCCTAAATTATACTAGTGGTATCTTTTTGTTACTGAAGAAAAATTACCTTATAAGTGTGTACAACTTTTTAATAACTTTTCCAAAACATGATTCCACAACTTTTTAGGAGAATTTTAGTTCCAATATTTTCTCCTAACTAGGTCCTAACTCTCCTCATTAAGACACGTGCTTTTATACATCTTTATCACTTTAACATAATGAATTATTGTCACGTTTATCACAAGTACTATATAACCAAGAAAAGCCCCATGCACGTTAAACCACAACTCATCCTCAACAATAGGAGCACAAGCGAATTAACGTCATACAAACCTTAGTCATTGCTAAATTAATGTTTGATTAGGTCTCTATCTTATAAGAATTTCCTCTTCTTCAATATTCCCTTTTTTCTTATATCTTTTCACACAATCCCTTTTCCTAGATTGTCGTATGGAAACTTGAAAAACACCAAGATTCTTCCATCAATGTATGTATTTTTGCTTTAATTTTCATACCCTCTTTTATTTTTTTGCATTGTCTTGAATTACATCTGAAATCCTCTGTATTGTGAATGTACACGTTTGTTATGTGTTAAAAGTTATCGAATTTCGTGTGATTTTGTGTTTGAATTTGATGTTTGTACATAGGGTGGGGAGAGGAGCTATGGATTCAATTGAATCTCCTTGGTCAAGAAAATTAGAAATAAAATAAAATAGGGATATATAAATTGTTGAATCCGCTAAGGTTCTAACGTACAATTCCCTTGTTAGAATTCCTGGCTCTGCCACTGTTTGTATAGTGTGTTAATTGTTCTTAGCATTATGGGGTTGCCAAATAACATGTTTCTTTTTTCTGGTTATTGATTTTCTATTCCTTTGAATTTTTAGAAATTAATTTAGTCCAGTAAAGTTGTTTACTTTTCATTTGGTACTAGTATCTTGCTGTTGCTGTAATTCTTGATTGATGTATTAAATCTTTACTAGTATTGATTTGACTATCTAATTTGTGATTATCATTGTGTTAGATGACTAAAGGGAGTGTGGGAGATAATATTGTTCTATCCAATATGACTCTGAGTAATGGTGATAAGATGATGGCACCAAACTCAAATGGGAATTTAAAGGGCAAGAACAGTTTGGAGAGTGAGTTCGAGTCGATACTTCTAAGGCAGCAGCAACAGCAACATAATCGCGATTTAGTTGGTGAACGGGAGAGGGATTTGAATATATCGAGGAGTGGCAGTGCTCCTCCTACTGTCGAAGGATCGTTGAGTGCTGTCGGAAGTTTGTTTAGGAATTCCAATTTAGCACAATCTAATAATAGTAATAACAACAACAGTGGTGGTGGTAATTCTAGCAGTGATGTTTTGACAGAAGAACAAATTCGATCACACCCTGCGTACTTAGCATACTATTACTCGAATGTCAATCTTAATCCTAGATTGCCCCCACCGTTGTTGTCTCGAGAGGATTGGAGAATTGCTCAGAGGGTTCAGGCAGGAGGATGTGGATTTATGAACAAGAATTTGATGGAACAAGGTGGCGGTTCATCCTTGTTCGCCATGCAGCCCGGTTTCCCTATACAGAGGGCAGAAGATGAATTGATAAAGCTGAGGAAAACTGCTGCGAGGAATCTTTCACGAGGAACATTGGAATCGAGCACTCGAATTGGCGGAAGGAAAAAGAGTTTCGCGGACATAGTTCAGGTGATTTCTCTAGTCTAGCTTGGCTTAAACCCTGTATGAATTGTCCATTGAACTTTGTGAATGATCCATATTGCCCTTTTGCCGAAGACCGTAACGTAAGTAACTCAGTGCTCCATACGGGGGAAATGAAAGCAGAATTCGTTCGGATCCTCCCACATGTTCAATCTTTTTTTAGCCTTGCACGAAACCAAACCTTTTTTCTTCTCGATGAGAGGCTTCCCCAACAGCACTGGCAACCTCCATGGTCTTTCCCAATCCAATCTTTTTCTATTACTGGAGCCAGCAACAATTTCTGAAACTAACGTTTTTCAGTTTCTTCCTTAGGATGATAGTTTCCGTTTATATAAATAGACCTATTTTCCGAAAACATATTTCTGGACAAATGAACAGGCCTTTCCTTACTTGACTTGCCAACAAAGCGGTCAAACCAGTAACCAAGTTCATGCGTCAGTACCACGTCCAGGATCTTAGGAAAGGGAAAAGACCATCTAAAGAGTCTTATCTCAATCATAATAGCCAAAATAGTGGCAAAAATGATTGCCGCAAATTCTTGCAGGGTTTTAGAGACCGAACTTACAAATGGTCTAAATTTACCCTTTATGTTGCTGCCATTAACTCGGAAGGGCAAAAGTGAGCCATTTTAGTAACGGCAAGGGTGAAAGTGAGACACTTTTTTAACGGAGGGTAAATTTGCTCTAAATCTTATAGTTCAGGGGCAAATTTGGACCTTTTCCCTTGTTTCAATTGTGGTGATACCATCAAATAGACTAGCCATTTACTGATAAAGTATGCAAAGATATGAGTCCTTTTAGAAGGAAATATCAACCAGGACGAACATATTGCAGTTCTAATGTCCGCTAACACCCGTTATTGGAACATGACTTTATATGAAAACTATCATCTTTACAAGATTTATTATATCAAATCACCGAGAAAATAAATTAGATGCTAAGGGTACCTAAATGGCTAAATCCATGACTACGGATGACATTCTTTAGTCTTACGGTTATTGATCTTCCTCCACTTCTCGTGATACTTCTGAATATTTTATATTAACATGAGATACTTTCTTTTTCCAGGAAGGACTTGACCAACCTAGACGCTCATCTGCTGATCTTTCACACCCTGAAAGCACAGAACACACAAAGGCATCACATACTGGAAATGCTCCCCCCGGTTTTTCAAGATCACCTAGTCCCCGGCTTTCAATTGACATAACGGGGTCAAAAGGTCTCAATGGTGTTTCCTCCGGGATGACTGACATATCTGATCTTACTAAATCTTTATCTTGCCTTCACTATGATGATAATATGCAGCAGCAGCCTTGGCTTCAAAATAGAGTATCAAATGGTTATAGGCAGGGCGTGCAACAACAATTAATTGAATACTATGGAGCTGAAAACTTAGGTACTGCTCCTGGATTTGCTGACCATAATTCTACCTTCTACCTTGATGGACATACGGATTTCCTAAGGCGTCCTGAGTTTGTGAGTCAAAAATCTGAAATCCAGCACCAGGTCAATAATTATCATACTGTTGATTCTACCGGATATTTACCTGGTGGACACAAACATAATCAGAATCTGAACATGGTGTTGAATAACAATCTTGGTAAGGTTTATTGATCAATCGTGATGTCTTGCGCATTAGATTTTGAA
This sequence comes from Lycium ferocissimum, assembly GCF_029784015.1. Lineage (NCBI taxonomy): Eukaryota > Viridiplantae > Streptophyta > Magnoliopsida > Solanales > Solanaceae > Lycium > Lycium ferocissimum. Next base: position 5,935,533 of record NC_081347.1, read on the forward strand.
TCCTAAAGCTTTTAGTTCTCACAATTTTCAAAAAATGTGTCAGGTTCTCATCTAAACGGTGTCAGTGGGAATGGACGCCTGCACCCAACTTCTGGTAACCCGAAATATGCAACTGTTCTCCCAGACAATTCTTCTAAAGGAAGAAATTTGATTGGAACTTCTCATGGAAATCCAGACTTAAAAGTTCTAGGAACAATGTATGTTGAGGCACCGCTCCTGCAACAGAACCAACAATATTGCTCATCCTTTATACGTAATCCTTGTAGTTTAACGGATCGGTATCATGTGACTCATGTGCTTGGCTCAGGCCAAGAGAAAAAAATAGCAAATTCATTGCATGTGACAGTAGGATCCAGAAGTCCTATGAGAAATTCTACCGATGAATCTACAAGTTCATGGCATTTGGAAAACGGCGCTGATGGAAGTGTTGCACCATCTCTGCTGGAAGATCTCAAGAACAACCCGAGGTCTTTGGACCTTTTGGATGTTCTCAATCATGTTGTAGAATTCAGGTGCGCATAAGCTGCTTTTTCCATATACAGTCAAACCTCTCTATAACAGCATCATTTGTTCTAATATTTTTTGGTTGTTATAGCTAATGTTGTTATGGAGAATATATAATATAACATATCATAACATGAAAGATTCGTTCCATGGCAGACATGGCTGTTATAGTGAAATGTTGTTATAGAGGATGGTTGTTATAGAGAGGTTTAATTGTATACTTTAGCTAAATCATCTCTCTTTTTTCCTTTAACTGCCCTTTTATGTTACTTAGTAAGGATCAATATGGAAGTCGATTTATTCAAAAGAAGCTCGAAACTGCCACTGTTGAAGAAAAGATGAAGATATTCCCAGAAATTCTTCCTCATGCTCACAGTTTAATGACCGATGTCTTTGGAAATTATGTCATACAAAAGGTATGTACTGTCATTTATACTATCATCATCTTTTGTTTTTTCTCCTCTTCTTTTCCTTTTTAAATGTACACTATCCTAGATGAATTTTGTAGTGATGGTCATTTTTTCAATCAATGTAAACAGTTCCTTGAGCATGGGATGGAGAGCCAAAGAAAAGAACTCGCAAGGCAACTCATCGGTCATGTTTTGCCTCTGAGTCTTCAAATGTATGGCTGCAGAGTTATTCAGAAGGTTGATCCTTATGCTTTATTCTATATAATAGCTTGGTCTTGTACCTATATATTTGTTTAGATTGATGACAAATAAATGCATGAGTATTCCTTGTATATTGTTACTAGATACTATGGGTCCATGGCCAACTTTTTGTTTTAAAAAGCTTAAAAAAGGAATAAAAGGGTTTAATTTCATGTATGGTTACTGAACTTAACTCACTATCGCAGTAGTCACAAAATTCACTATACAGGAATCAAAGACGGACAAATTCAGAAGCTAAACAGCAAATACGAGCGGTTTAGTGATAGATTATCCGCGAAGTTCATAGCTGATTTCAGTTTTTTCTGTAGTGACTATTTTTTGTCACATTAAAGCAATTGAACTTTACCCGCTATAACAACAAAGAGCTAGAGTACTATATGTTGGGAATAAAATAGACCCGCAAAAATAATATTCACGGTATTAGTGATAAACGCGGAACACTAAGTTATGGTTAAATCAACAAGAATAAAATGCAGCAATAATGACACCAAGATTTTACGTGGAAACCCTTGAATAAGGGAAAAACCATAGGAGCTTCGATATACTATAGTAAGGAATTTTTTTGTGTAGTGATAAATACTCCTAAGACCACTACACCCACAAAAGAAAAACACTCTTTTGATTTTCCCACCTTATAGTATCACTCACACTTTATTTTTCCTTTCACGACTTTTTTCTTTCACCATTTGGAATCACCTCACTTTGCTCTCACTTTGGTGTATACAAATGATTTTTGTTTGGTGTGTTTACAAATGAACCATAAGCTGCCTATTTATAGGAATGAATTTCCCATGATGAGGTAAGCGCTTACATCACTATGATGAGGTAAGCAGCTTACATAACGTAGTCACAATTGTTGCCAATGTATAATTTGTCAAAGGAAGAAAAATCCTCCTTCCTTAAATTATGGAATAGGGGACTGGACCCCACACTATATCCTTGCTTAATAGGTCATCGTTTGGTCCCTTTTTTCCTGATGATGGAATGAAGCGTATTATAATGATAACAGGCTTTGGAGGTCTTTGATGTGGAACTGCAGAAGCAAATGGCTACAGAACTAGATGGCTATGTGATGAAATGTGTTCGTGATCAGAACGGTAATCATGTTATTCAGAAGTGCATAGAATATGTACCTCAAGATCGAATTTACTTTATTGTAGCTTCCTTCTTTGGGCATGTTGTGTCTCTATCAACACATCCTTATGGCTGCCGTGTCATTCAGGTAGTAGTGATCTGCTTTCTTTTTCGGTTCTTTGTTTTGATGTGTCGAGTTCGCTCAATCACTTTGGATCTGTTCATTGTCAGAGAGTCCTTGAGTACTGCAACAACCCGGAGACACAAAAGATCATCATGGATGAAATAATGCAGGCTGTGGGTACTCTAGTACTGGATCAGTATGGAAACTATGTCATTCAGGTAATCAACTTAATTAAGACATTTTTCATCTTGATTTCATCATAACTTGACATTGCTGCTTCACTAATTAGAAGATTTCAACAATTTTAGTTCCATTTTTTTCTTTCTTTCTTGGTACCTGTAATTTATCAATATACTGATAAATTCTTTTTTTTCCATTTTTGAAGAGTATAAGTTCCACTTTCATGTGACCTTGCTCGCAACATTGACATTACGATTTCATTCTTTCTCCTCTTTCATACAAAAGTATAACATGAGTAAACCTTTTAGAAATAGATTTTCGTATAATTGCAACTTTCTTTTTCTTTATATGTTTAACAAAATTGAGTTGCAAAGGCTAGCAAGTGCTTGAGGGAATGGCCCTGAGTTTTTAGTCATCAGCGAGGCGTAGCCGAAAAAACTAAGGCCTTCTTTCAAAATCTCGAGGCACTTCTCATTTGCCCTTTAACCGCCTTTTTTGAATGCTGGTTTAAATCAAGTACGTTCTTGATGAGGTGGCAGTGTGGACCACCAAATCAAAGGAACGAAGCTCTTTACTGCACCTATGGATAAAAATTCAGGCAAAAATTAATACGTTGATTCCAATTGGCACAAGAGATTCCTGACTAAGTTTTGTCAATCTTTGATAAAACGTCTGATATGCTCGACTTTAGCTGATTGTATAAGTTCCTGGAATCTTCAGCAATATCCTTCGATTGGCTGAATATTTAGTGACAATGTGGAGTTTATCTTTCATTTTTGAACTTTTGAGTGCTGCCAAACCTTTGCAGTAGACAATGGAAGTCTTTGATTCTTGTATGATAAGTTGCTGCCCTTCTTGTTTTGGTCCTTATTTCGGCCTTCTTCTTACTTCTCTAGCATGTACTCCAACATGGTAAACCACATGAGAGGTCTGATATAATATGCAAGCTTACTGGACAAATTGTGAAGATGAGTCAGCACAAGTACGCTTCTAATGTCGTTGAGAAGTGCTTGATTTTTGCAACTCCAGAGCAGCGTCAAATTCTGGTAAATGAGATGCTTGGTTCGACACAAGAAAATGAACCTCTACAGGTCTGTGACTATTCTTTATCCTCGCAGATTTTGCACCATTTTATTCTGCATTTGAAAGGAAAATGCTGAAAAGCGAAAAAAGAAAAGAAAAGAACGTGTTATCCCTTATTTGTGCATGTAATGTATTTTATCTAGGAAAGCAGTGTGTCGCATTCTTGCTTTTGCGTATGCACATGAAAGATCACTTACTGCGATGAGCATTCACTTAGTTGACTATAAAACACTTTAACTCCTGATAATGATGTAGTCTTGAATAGAACGCCTTAGCAACAATACGAATCGCTACAAACACAGGTCCTAAAGGAGAAGGCGTAATGTATTTGTTCTTATAGAGGGAAATCTTAGTCATCATGACTATGACATTATAGCCTTAGTATTGAAACTAAAAAGTATTTTTAGAAGACTATGTTGGCCTTCAATCCTTAGCTTAGTAATTGAAACACATAACGAGGTTTGAAAAGATATTTCTTAATTTGTTAATCACAGTTGTTGTCCCTTCTCTTCCTTCTCCGTCGCCCCGCCTCTTACCTTCCGAGTCTTTCAATAAAGTTCAACCATGCACAGGGGCGGACCCACATAGAAAATTGTGGTGCTCGAGCACCCATTAAACCCGTCTCGGAATGTATATATTTCTATATAAAACTGTGCAAAATAGTTATAAATTGGTAAGCACCCATTGCACAATTGTGCTGATGGGCGCTTTGGTTTGGAAGTGGAATGTCAAATTCCCTGTTTGCGCGAGGTTAGGGGTTCCCTCCACTGAGGTTATTTTGGATATTCTGCTAGTTCTTATTTCTATGTCTCATTGCTTTGTTTCTTAATTTTTTTTAATGCATATTCTTCTTTTTTATTCTTATTTCTTTGTCTCATTGCTTTGTTTCTTAATTTTTTTAATGCATACTCTTTTTATTTTTATTTTTACCAGTTGTCTCACTGCTTTGTTTCTTAATTTTTTTAATGCATATTCTTCTTTTTTATTTTTACCAGTTGACTTTTTCTTTCACTACTTACTTTGCTTTATTTTTTTTTTTAATTTTTTTTTTCCTTTCTAATTTGTCAAACTTCATCGTGGAAAAAAGCCTAAAAAAAAAAAAAAGAAGAAGAAGAGAAAAATTATCACTTCCTAACCTGAATAGAGTAGTTTTCTTTATGCTGGTTTGCCTTTTTGGACGACCGTCATTTATCGTTAAAGGCAAGCACTCAGGAACTTGAAAGTTCAACCATGCATGATCACTTTAATTTTCCAATGTAGGCTATGATGAAGGATCCCTTTGGAAACTATGTAGTGCAAAAGGTTCTTGAGACGTGTGATGATCAGAGCCGTGAACTCATTCTTTCTCGCATTAGGATACATCTTACTGCCCTCAAGAAATTCACTTATGGAAAACACATTGTATCTCGTGTTGAAAAGCTCATCGCGACAGGAGGTTAGTAACCTTGTTTAGTAAAATTCTCTGGATATACGTACAATGTTTCATGGTACACTATTCGTTAGCCAACTTCTAACGATCCTTGCATCGTCTTTTTTTTTTTTTTTTTCAGAGAAACACGTGGCTTTATCGTTGAATTCTTCTCGAGGCAATCCAGTTTTGAAGAACTGAAGACATTCGTTTTGTACAGCTGATAAATAATTGTAAATAAGCAGCAATCCAGTTTTGCTTCTGCCTAAATAAGTCTTTTAGTTTCCTTTCTTGAAATGTAAATGGAAACCTGTAATTATTTTTCACTATGAGCTGCTAGGGTAGAGAAATGAGGCAACTTCTTCTATATATGTTTTTGAACTACTGTAAATAAGCTGATACTTCTCAAGCAGAAGAATTTGAGGATATTTTACATATGATTTTTTGTATAATCATCTGGTATCCGGAATTCATTGGCCCGACTAATCAAGATTCGCGCCGCATAAGGCCTTTTGATGGGGAAGCGCGTCGTACCGGAGATTTCTCATTCTTAGGGCTCGAACTCCTGACCTCTGGTCAAGTGTGGAGAGATTTTATCCATCCCACCACATTTCTTGGTGGTTACATATGAAAAATGTTGCTCATCTTTTTTAATCAACTTTAAGTTATAGAGGTATCTGACTGATGCATGTTATCTGTGGACTAGAATTGCCTCATTTCATGTGCTGAGATCAACTAATTCTACATCTAATATTATCGAGCTTTCCCAACTTACTGTTCTTTTAAATGAATAATCGGAACAACATTCAATTTAGTCAATTTAATTAGTACTAAATAAAAAAGTTCTGATGCGAGAGGGAAGCGCTTGAGCGAAAGGAGAAGGCAGTAAAAAAAGATGGCTTTATCCCTAGAGATGCAAGAGCTTGCCTTAGGACAGAAACTGCTGATATCCAAATGGCGTACGGAGCTGCTTACCCCAAGGCTTCAACTCCATCTTACATCGAAGTAAATTCGGCTGGATCGAGAGAATTTGGATAGGCATGAGCAAAAGAGGGGGCAACTCTGTCTCCGCCTGTGCTCGTGCACTCGTTGAAGTCATGGCCTAGCTTAGTTGGTGAAGGAGCCTGCAAGTGCTAACCGCTTTGTATCCGTCATCTCTATGAAGAAGCTGAAAGGCTAGAAGCGGAGCTACCCAACCTGTCTACAAAATGGGGCTAGTGTTCAGTATTGGTTGGTTACACCTTTTTGCAGGGATGACACAAGTAGTTGTGGAGTACGGATGACCATTTCAGTCACTATTGAATTCCAACCTAGAGTTCCTCTCCGAACAGGCAAGTGGCTTTTGGTCCTTCTACTCTAAACTACTATGTGCCTATTTGGAGTTTTTCACGGTCAAAGTTAAAGGTTTGTTGGTGGCAAGATTCTGCACTTTCTATTTCTAGTTAGCTTGGTTTTTTAATGGCAGCTGGCGCGCTTGACAAATGAGATAGAAATAGTCATTCTCTCTTGTTTAGTGAAGTCAAGTTTTTGGCTTTGTTTTGTAGGTGATGACAACGTCGAGCTGCCGGCAGAGAAAGACTCGGCACTCAGGCCTGGTAGTAGTGGGTTTAGTATGCCCCCAAAACAAACGGCTCCGAAACAAACAAAAAGGTGTGCACCGCACTCATGAAGGACTGCCAGTATATGCTGGAGGGAACTTTTTTCCCTTTTCGCCCGAACGGGGTCGGTCAATCTCAAAATAAATGAAAGCGGTTGATTTGATGCTCTCCGTAAAGAGCTAAAAATAGGCTGAGATGCAGAGTTAGGCTAGCGTATCTAGAGCAAGATGAGGAAAAGAAAACAAGAAATCTCATTCATCAAGTTATAAACTATAATCAAACTGTTTCTTTTACTAGCATGGGCTCTATTAGCAGCTAGAAGATAAGTCACTTCATCAACATTCCCAAACTGCTCAACAATAAATCAAGATTTTATAATAAATATTTATATAAGAAGAGAAGTAAGAGTCAAGACAAGAACAGTCCCTATGCTTGATAGGGTACAAAAATAATAATCCTGAAGAAATCCACTTACTTCAGTAGAAAGTAGAAACTAAAACAACAACAACATACCCAGTGTAATTCCCTACCTCGTAGAGAAAAATAGAAAATAAAAGGCTTAAATCTTGGCGTAAGTAACCCAATTCACGTACCACTAACAAAATTCTAATGTCTTCACATCACAAACTCAATCTATCAAGATTCTTTTTCTTTTCATAACCTAAAAGGATCAATGGCGAACTGGTATAATAAGCCCGCTCCTCTAATCTTTGTAGTGTTCGACCCCATAACACGTGTCTAACCCACCCATCATCATCTAAGCTCTTACCATTAGACCTGGAGCCTCAAGATTAGCTTTTTATTCACAGAAAAATCCTAGAAAATTTCTTATTTCAAAACTAACTAATTCCAAGATAATGACCATACTAGTTATCCGAAAAATAACACTTGAACAAACCCAAAAAAACAGAGAAAAGCATAATCTTTAATTAGATTAAACCTAATAGTTTATCAATTTCATCCCAAAAACCTCAAGATTTACCTCAAACAACACATACTATACAAAACAAAAATGGATAAACATAACGGTATGATTACTACTTATGATTAATCTTATCGAAATACTAAACGTCTCCGAGCTAATTCCCTTGTTTAGGCTAATTCATAACTAATTTAGAATACCAAACCCTCGGGGTTTCATGTTTGACCATTGATTTGCCGAATTATATTTACTCATGCTATGAGTAATTTAACTGGTGCATAATCTACTAATTTTGGTATACCCAACAACTACACCTTACATTGTCAACAAAAAAAAAAAAAAAAAAACACACACACATTACGCCATAATACTTGTCTCTGGTATTTAATTTTCAGTAGCCAACGTAAATTGCATTGACCAAAAATCACGGCAAAGCTGTAGAAAATAATTTAGCTTTTTTTCTTTCTTTAGGCTACTTTGTTCTCAGTTCCTCTTCTATCCACTTTCTTTGTTTATATATCTCTACCATACGTACATTACTTTGTTTATATACCCTTATTTAATGTGGGGGCGGGTATTACATTTATCCATTACATTATAAATTTAAAGTATATTGTTGATGAGCCTCTCACTTAAATAAGTTACAGGTTCAGCTGAATTCAATATGTATATATTTATTTACTACATAAGTAAATTTGACGGGGGTGTGGTAATATTTTTAATTTGAACCCGTAAAGTTCAAATTCATAACAAGTCATTGAAGACATACATATGGAAAATTCTATATCACACTCAAACCACATATGAACCATTTATTTGGAAAATTCAAATGTTTCTGTTACATAAACCCATATATCACAACAACAATAATGACAACAACAACAAAAACAACGATAACAACATACCCGGTGAAATAAAAAATTCCACAAAGTGGGGGGATATGTAGCATACTTAAACGGCTTACTCCTACCTTGAGAGGTAGAAAGATTATTTTATTTGACCCTCAGCACATAAACTAAATATATATGATACAACAATAAAATAAACGACATGTCTTTCATTTAATTTGTTGATGCACGCAGCTTCATAGATGCTTAATTCCTTATCCCTGTGCCACAAAATAATTCAATTCAGAAGGGGGTAACTTTTTTCGGAAAAAAATAATCAATAATGTCATTAACTCTTGAACAAATCTAATATTGCCGGAAAATTGCAAATAATATAGATGTCAAGTGAAAGAAGTATACTCTTCTAAAAAAAAATAGGCTAAATACATACACAACTCCTTAAATTTGTCAAAATTTTCCATTTAGATATTTACCCGTTTGGCCATGAGAAATTTCAAAAATTTAATTAATTGAGACTTCATATATAAGACAAATATATATACGAAAAAGTGTAATTCATCAAATATTCGTTAAGCATTAATGGAACAATAACAGTAATTAACTAGAAAAACAGATAATGCATCATCTATCCACCTACTTTTATTCTTTTTTTCATTCTTCTTCCATTTTTTTTATCACAATTTTTTCGGCCTCGTTAATAAACAATACAAGCTAGCTCCTCTAGGAAAATACATAAATATATATATATACATATATATACATATATATATATATATATATATATATATATATATATATATATATATATATATATATATATATATATATATATATATATATATATATATATATATATATATATATATATATATATATATATATATATATATATATATATATATATATATACATATATATGTATATATATGTATATATATATATGTATATATATGTATATATGTGTATATATATATGTATATATGTGTATATATATATATATATATATGTATATATATATGTATATATGTATATATATATATATGTATATATGTATATAGATGCACACACACGAATTATATGCACACACATATTACGGTGTAGATTAATAACCTCTTTGGCCAAGTTTTTTTATGAACAAATTAAAGGTACTTTTTCTCTTAAAAAACACTTTTTTTTTTTTTTTGGAGATTTGTTGTGTTTGGCCAAAAACTAAAAGATCCGTTGAGCAATACATAATCAGTTTTTCTACTATTAGAGGAAGCTACACATTTATTTCTTCCAAGAAGCATACAGAAAATTTTCAAGATAAAATATTCTTACCAAAATTTATATTTATCAAATTATATCTCATTGATTTAACCTGAATGAATACTTAATTAATGTCTTTCATGAAAGAATATTTGAAATTATCTCTCTATTTAAATAATATTTTGATAAAAGCACTTCTCAAAATAAGTACTACAGTAATAATTTTTAAAACTTGGCCAAGTTAACGGTGCTCTTTTAAGTTAAACAACCAAACCCATATATACATAATACATATTTGTTGGAAGAAAGAAAAGTTAGAGGTGGATGCATATAGTGCATGCATAACTTAGAGGTTCAATTGATCATTTATATCTTTTATACATATTGTTTATGAAAAATCATAAAATTTCAAAAGTACTAGTATAAGTTCAAAGCTAATAACCTTAGACCGCGTCGTCAAGTGAGCCTGAAACAGAAAGTTCCAAGTTTTTGGCCAGTGGCGGTGATGGCTGAGCTTGAGTTGCTGCCACTGGTGGCTCATGTGCATTGGCAATATTGATACGGCTTGTCCGGCACCGGCGTATGAGAGTGTGCAAACACCACCATACTATGCTTACTATTGCAGATACTAAGGCAAATTTGAGAGCTATGCTAATAGTAATGTGGATATTCAAGTCCATGATATAGCTTAAAGCTTAGTGATGGTTAGCTTTGCGTTTGTTTTTATGGGGGAAACTTGTTGTGCTGTGGTTGAGTTTAATTTGAGTTTAATTTGAGTTTGTTTTTATAGGGGAAACTATGTTCACAGGCGAATATTTTCCTTGGGTCCCATCCTAAATTTTCTCGTTGGTGGGTCTCACCCTAAATTTTCTTGATGTCACCGGGCTATGTGTCATCCAAGTTTGCTATATGTTGTGCGGTGTTTTAAGCTTTAGGAGGTAGACCTTTTCCACTAAATATCTAAACTACCTTTTAATTTGCCTTATTTTTCCGAGGTCTAGGTTCCGAGTAGCAACTTTGCCCCTGGTTCTTCCCTTTATTTCATTATTGTCTTGTGATGTTGATCAATGCTGTATTGGAACTTGATAAAAAAGGGATGGATAGCTTCCAGGAACTACGAAATCATCAAAAGTGTAATAGATTCATTTAAGTTAACTTGTATATGAACAGTGGGATAAAACTGTGAGGATAAACATGCGTTGAATTGTTAAGAAATAAAAACTATGACAAAGTTAAAAAATGTTTTCAAAGTAGATTTTATAATATATATATCAAAAGTGTAATAGATTCATTTAAGTTAACATGTATATGAACAGTGGGTGTATATATATATATATATATATCAAAAGTGTAATAGATTCATTTAAGTTAACATGTATATGAACAGTGGGATAAAACTGTGAGGATAAACATGCGTTGAATTGTTAAAAAATAAACATGCGTTGAAATAAAAACTATGACAAAGTTAAAAAATGTTTTCAAAGTAGATTTTATATATATATATATATATATATATATATATATATATATCTAACGTCAGGTGATTTGGTCTTGGTTTGAATTTTTTCTTTAGTATCAAACCATTAGATTGAGGGGGGAAATCAAACCACTTTCAACTTCTATATTCTTTAGCAGCAACTTCGCCTCCTCCCTTTACTTATCAGCGCCCCTCTTCTTTATTTCTTTCATTCTACTTCTTCTTTTAGATCAATTTTTAGGTCACAATTTTTCCTTTAGCTACATTCTTTTTATATTCTTTTCTCAACCAATTCTTTTTATATTCATTTATATATTTATCTTCTTCATTTGATGCTTGGGACGACATAGATAGGTCTGATTGGTTCGAAATTTTATTTATTAAATTAATTAATTGTGTCGATTTATTTTAATATCTATAAACAAATCAAATAAATAAGATTGAGTTTTTATTCTCTAACTTTTTATAATCTTTCGTGGTGTTCTTAGTTCGATGTGAAACGTCTGAATACAAAATTAATTTGCTTTTTGTGAAATATGATGCAAATGCCACACTATTTCATACAATCATACCTAATTCAATTCATTGTAATCTTACACATAAAACTATCAATCACAATCTCATAAGGGGAACAAATTCGTATAATATATGGGCGCTTCAAATTTTAGAAGGTGAACTCTTTTTAACTGTATAAACCGTATATACTAAAAAAAAAAAAAAAAAAAAAACTTGATAAAAAAGGGATGGATAGCTTCCAGGAACTACGAAATCATCAAGAGTGTAATAGATTCATTTAAGTTAATATGTATATGGACAGTGGGATAAAATTGTGAGGATAAACATGTGTTGAATTGTTAAGAAATAAAAACTATGACAAAGTTAAAAAATGTTTTCAAAGTAGATTTTATAATATATATATATAATGTCAGGTGATTTGGTCTTGGTTTGACCTTTTTAGTTAAAACCAAACCAAATCAATTATGATCGAATTTTTTCTTCAGTATCAAACCATTAGATTGAGGGGGGAAAATCAAATCACTTTCAATTTAATTCAATTTTTCGCCTTTGGTGTGATTTGTCAATTTTCTTTATATACCCCTAATGATATGATGGTATTTATGTGACACCGCGTTGGCGGAATGATGAGAAAGTTATTTTAATGCCTGTTTATTGTTTCTCGGACGTAATTTAAAAGTTAAAATTCAATATATTTGTTTTTTCATTATCTTCTTTGTGAATGACTTTAATTAATTAATCAAAAAAATATTAATTTCAGAACCTCACAAATTGTTTTCACTGTGTAACAGTGTTATTTAAATTAGTGCAATCAAATGGCTTGCGCACACTAACTAAAAGATAAAGGGTATTTTTGTTCAGCACTCAAGCTATAGCCAAATGAAGATTAGTAAGAGAGAGATGGGGGAAGGGGTATCAGAAGGGTAAATGGAAGAAACAGTAGTGGATTAAAGAGAGAGGGAAATGTTAAGAGAGTGGGACCATAATGTATAATAATAAAGACCCTTACAAAAGTTTGATATGACATACTTCACGCTCCATAAAACTTTTCGTTTAGAGTTGTTGTATGTGAAGTTCGAAACCATGCTGAAGTAAGCCGAAACTTTTTAATGGAAAAATTAAAATCGCAAACTTGGACTTCTTTTATGTTTAAAACTTTGACTCTTCTGCCTTTTCACACTTTTGGCAAATTCTTGCAAATGAGAAGGCAAATCAATCAATGGCTTTAGGCCTCAAAATTTTGGGAGCCCCATTTTCGCTTATTAGGCCTCAATTGTTTCAAATAAGATTAAACGTCTAAATCTGAATACACATCTGAATATTAAGATGAGCATTAAGATGTGGTCTCTAGATCTGAACACTGAATGATTAAGACTGTTTGTTTTCAATATCTAAATATGCATGTGGAATTATACTATATCAATAAAATATTATAAAAATCTCATTTAAGCAAAATAAATTTATATTTTTGATAGAAAATAATATTTGAATATTATGTTTGATAAAAGACCTTAATCCCAGAAGTAAAGTTTTTTTTTTTTTTTCATAAACGAGTAGCAAAATCAACACAGTGACTTTATTATTCATAAACTAGACTAATCTGGATTCTCATTGCTTAGGGCCTATTAAAAAAAGGAAGCTCAATCTTTCTACTTGATTTTCTGCGATTCCCAACTCGAAGCCAAGCACCCTTATTAAAAGTGAAAGAGACTCATTCATTCCATTACATCCTTTAGTGGTGGCCAAAAACTACTGCAAGTTAACCAAAAATCACATGGAATGTCTTGTACGTTTTACGTATTATGTTGTAAAATAATGAGATTCCTATTTTCTCCAAAAGGTTTTCTCGAAAAGATAGGAGAAAGGCATCACATCTCCTTCTTCGTGTATTTACTTTTTGGATCATAGTATAGAGCCGTCATCGTCAGTCTAATCTGCTATAAACTACAAAGATCATATTTTTTTTTTCCAATTTTTTGTGTTCTAATAAGCCTTATGTGCTAGTACCATGGTGGAGTTTCATCAATGAAGTTCAGTTGTTCTGAAAAGAAAAGAAAAAGACAAATTCCACATTAAATGAATTTGAAAATTAATTTAATTACAGTGAAACAAACTATCATTTTTTATATAACCCTTGATATAAGATGGCACGAATATACCTCTTATCATTCTATGGTATCTTTCATGTATCAATTCTAATATTGCCTATTTTTCTTAAAGCTGTTGGGCTCAAGTTGGGTCAACTTGAAAGACATATGAGAATAATATCACCTAACGTTTTTGTGTGTGTCACTTTCCGCTCATATTCATTGACGCAAGAAAGTTAAAATATTATTCAATTCACTAGTATAAATTAAGCGCGATGCGCGGTCAGTCGATAAACGTAATCATGAATATACATGTTTATTGAACAATTTCAAGATGCAAGTTGTTGTAAAATATAATGATATTATAAAGTTTACATGAGCGAATGCTAGCATATTTAGCACCTCGACAGGTTATAATAGATAATACTTATAAAAAAACAAACCAACATATAAGCTTAGTTCATTATCTAAATTTGATACCATAACTTTTAGCATTATTTAATTATTTATTTTACAAATTAATCGAAATCATAAATATCCTCTCACAATCCCTATTATCCTCTTGTAGGCATTAGTTTACTATAATCTTTTTATTTAGTGTTTTACCTATAATCCAAATAATAATTTTGAACTAATTATATCTTGTTTTCAATATGATATATTGAATTTTAGTTTGGATTATTAATAGTTAACCTAAATCAATACAAACTTGAGATAGGCCGCCTAAGAATATTGGTGACATCTCAACATTATAATTTAACAATCTTTTAGTATGATTTTACTTGATTGCTTGAACTTTTTGTAACTTATAAACAGAGATTTGATTTATTATTATTTTATAAATTATAACGATATTTTACAATACTATATTAAAATCATATACCACGTGAAATAAAATTTCCCCTAACTCACCAATAATAAGCTTGAGATGGCCCATGATCTTACAAAATAGTTGGTATATTGTTTCTCCTTTTAGCCTCTTAAACCATTCTTATGCTCAAATCAAATTTAGAACTTTGTATTAGGATTTTTGGTAAGCTTGAATTATTATATATAGAATCTCTATCTAATTTAGCAAAAAAAAGGGTAAGCATTTACTCCCTCCGTTCATTTTTCAGAGTAAGATTAGAAGTACTCATCGTGCAAAGTAGGCCGCGTCATAAAGTATTTGAGTCATGTGTTAGTCATACATCAAGGTTGGAAGTATAGCCGGTTGTAATTAAGAAGTCGACAAAGTTTTGTTGAAAGTTAAAATTTGAAATCCGTTAGAATATGGGCAGTTTCCGCAAAGCTTTACTCACAGTATACTTAGAGTTACAGAGTGATCCACCTGTGAAATTAAAGGACATTAGTAATATGTTTGAGTATTAATTACTTACTTTATTTTATTTTTGAATTAAATTCAACATATTGATATCTTGAAAGTATCTCTATTCTCTATCACCTCTTTGTACGTTTTATTTTTCTCTTATAATACTTCAATTGGTTTTTCCTATTTGAATTTTAATTAAACCATAACTTGAATATGTGCCTAATCTATATATAATATAAAGCTAGGTATAAACTATCCTATGTGGCATCTCTCTATGACCTCCATTGGCATTTATCTTTTTTCTCCTTTTTTTGACTTTTTCACTCATTTCTTTTACTTATTTTATTTTAAAAAATCATCTCCATAACTTATACCTCTTAATTGCTCCATTAGTAATACTAATTTAGCCACATAACAATTTGCAATAACACCCAAATTAATGTTCGTCTGAGCAGCCCACGTACCAGCACAACATAAATATATAGCCTCCATTAACTATTCCCCCATCTTTTCCTATTCTATTGTAAGCATTATTATATATATATATATATATATATATATATATATATATATATATATATATATATATATATATATATATATATAAAGTTAGGCATAGACAAGATAATGTGACACCTCCCTATGGCCAGCATTCATATTTATCTTTTTTCTCATTTTTTTGACTTTTTTAATTCATTTTTGTACATAATCTACTAACTAAATAGATTAAAAAAATCTTCACGAAATAAATATATCACTTAATTAGCCCGCGTAGCAATAACCAATGATGATGTTTATGACCTTCTCAATTAATTATAATAAACGTGCTATGTTTTTAAAAAACTGAAAAGTTTTTTCTTTAACTTTGTCAACCAATGGAAAAAATAAGAACAACCCATTTATCTTCCCTTAGTAAGCCCAAAAGTCATTAGTCAACCTACTATTTTTTTTTTTTTTTGACATGCTAAATGAATTAAATGGATAAAGAACGTGGATGAATGTGATACTTATTTGATTGAATTCAATATATAATAAATGTGATATTCATTAGAATGTAAATGATCCACAATTTAATTGGGAAAAAATGAAATGTCATCGGCTACTATATAAGTCGTTCAACAAGGATTAAGCCAATCAAACAAATTTCTCTACAAAAAAAAATGGCACCACGCCCAAATATTTAGAACTATTGATCTCTTCTATATAATGCTTAATTGCTTATGGTGGTGTGAGGAAGAAGATAGGGAGGAAAGAAAAAAGAAAGAAGGAGCAATAGCACAAAAAATATTCGGAATATATTAGCATCGGGTGATATGGTTCAATTTGTGACGACCGGATGTTAAATAGTATTGAAAAGCTTACTGCAGATTCAAGGAAACGGAAATATGAAGGCAAGAAGGAAGAAGGATGAAAAATTCATGCATCATTTACCTATGGAATTAATGGATTGAGTTTGATTTTTTTAACGTTTTCATCTTTTTTCCACCTTCCCTATAGGAGTAGTTAAGAAGTATAGAGCACTTTATTTGGTTGCTGACCAATGGAAATCATAGGAAGAAAAAATGCATAATTTACGCAATTTTTTTTCTAAGTTGTACTGTTAACTTCATTTCTTCTTTCCATATGAAAAACTAGAAATTAAGCTCTTAGATAAGAATGGCAAAGAATTGAATGGGTGAATAACACACATAGCTATTTAGAGTTGGTATAATGCGGAAAAAAAAAAAAGTTCAATGAATTACGTCATTTAAATTATATTAGTATGAAAAAAAAATTGAAAATGTTAGTAATTTGTGACTACTCACTTTGTGTAAGTAGATTTCATGCTTTTTATTTTAGGTGTAAGTATGATATATATTGTACCGACATCTTTTCAGTTTTGAAGTTCACAACTCATGTGATGTGGTCATAAGTAAAGTGATGTGGCATGTCTCATAGAGTAGAAAAATTATTTATCTTTTTTCTCATTTTTTTTTATTTTCATCCTAATCTTTCCGTTTATTTTATCTTATAGAGTTCATAACTCACACATTTATCTCCGTAATTTTTATTCTTAATGATATTCATAACTCTCAATTCCTTTAATTTCATGTCCATAACCTCCGAGAAATTGATGTATAAATTTATGATTAATCTTGAGAGAAAAGATCATACTCAAAAAATGACTCAATTTGATTCGGTCTAAAATCACTTATTCTTGAGTAAAACACTTTTTTCTCACATGAACATCGACCTAACAAATGTCAGATCTTACGTGAAGTTGCTGAATTTAATGGTTTTTTTCAAAAAAAAATTCTGATTATACTGTGAATTTTTTTGGGTAAATGTTGAAGAAGCATATCTGATGGAAGACAAAAAATTATCCAAGATATATGCTATTTAAACTATATTTCATTTCATTAATCAAGATTGTTCGATTTGAAGCTATAAGTTCATGCACCTATTTAGTTTCTCAGATATCGAATGCAATGGAGATTTTATAGTAAAAATAATTATTAGATAAATACCAATTCACCATTTAGAGATATGAATATGTTTTGAAGTAGCTAAACTATATATTGGTTACGTCTTAAAAGTTGCTTCCCAGTTCAATATTAAGACTTAGAGGTGAAACAAAATTGTTCTCCTTCGTTGCAAAGAAGTAAGAAACATTTTTGTTTGCGCTTAGAAAGCTTAAAATACGTAATCAATAAGCAATTATGGGAGAATGAAAATGTTTGATGCCATAAAAGATCAAAAATGATATTTTAGCATCTAATAAATAATATTATAGCAGAAAAGGAGAATCTGGATAGCTATGTTTAAAGACTTTTGAGTTCTTTGAAAGGCACATACAAAAATTAATGCTCATAAAAAATAGGATTATTAATTACTTATAGTAAATGATATTTATAATTAATAACGGTAAATAATACTCCATTATAATAATAAACACCATAACTTTTACTGTGGAATAGGAAAAGTAAGTAGGTGTATTGGAATAACTACAGTGCAAGAGGAAAAGTTAAGTAGGTATATTTAAAGACTTTGTGTTATATAAAATAAGGTAATGCAAAACATATTGGGCAAATATTAATTATTGCACTATGTATTCGTGGTTGTGTATTTTGAGACTTTTCGAATTTCTAATATAACCTAAACAGAAATTGATGTCGCAATCAAACTTAAACTACCAAAAGTGGGAGGCTTTTATTTAGATATATTTTTCTGGTTTTTATATATTCATTTGTGGAGCTTTTTCACATATGTGTGTTGTGTGTAAGTTTTTGAGAGTATTAAAAAAATTTCTTATATCTAGACTAATTTAAAAGAAAACTGTTTCGTGATTTTTTTAATCTCTAACCGCGCGAAGCGCGGATAACTTGACTAGTATTGTATCGTTTGGGTATATCTAGCTAATAAATTGACTGTTGTTAATTTCCGTTTGGGAGGATTGGATAATTTTGAAATGCAATTCAATTTAGAAAATAGAAGAATAAGAATTATTTGAATCTGAGATGAGATTTTTTTATTTTCTATCTCTATTATAGATATTTTTTTTAAAAAAAATTATTATTCATAAAATAATCCCTTGTTGGACAAGGCAGAAGAATCACTGCAGGTACCATAAAATTCATCCCTGGATGCCAAAATTTTATTTTATTTCTAGCAATATTTTTTTCCGACCTTTGAAATTTATGCAACAGCAAGGGCTAGCGATGCGCCGTCCAATATTCACGTTGTGTTGTTTGTGCATGTGACCGAAAATGACCAATGGGACATGATATGGAGCATCCTCTTTTAATTGGGCTAAGGCTTGCGATAGAGCTAAACAAAATGAACGATCATGTGCTCATGAAACAAATTGTAGCATCGAAGTTGAGCAGATTTGATTAATTATATACATATGTCAAGTTTAGTTGAGCAAATATGGTGGTGTGAGGGTGTGTGATCATGGGGATGGAATGGGGAAGTGGAAGTAGTTGTTTGATGGAAAACTACCTATCACGTTTCAAGTGGAAAGACATCCTCTTTGTTTTGTTTTGATACACAGTTTAAATTTCAAATTTATGTTTAAACATGTCTTAAAATACGGTGTCCAAGAACGTGTTGTATCTGTAAAGAAAAATAACCACCACGATTAATAGTATCTCTTTTTTTCTTTTTCTTTTTTGGTTTCTCCATTACGAAATATTACGTGCATTGGATGTTGCGGGATTACCATGATTCAATTCAAAATGTTTACAGTGAAAATTTAAATAAAAATCAAATTTTTAACATTCAAAAGTTATATTGTATTAGGTACAAAGGTAGTTAGCTTTGTCTAAAAATATAACACTTGGCTTCTATTTGAGATGCCATTTGGATTTTTTAAAACTTAGTTATTAGAGTTAGTTTTTTGTTCTAAAATTGTACACATGTCAAGATCTACTTATGCCACTTGGCTTAATCCTAGGCTAGACTATCCTATTTTTAATAATATATAGATAGATTGGGTATGTTAAGGATTAATTACACTCGCAATGGATTAGTGATACAAAAGAAAAAAAAAAAAAAAAAAGAGCTACTTCTATTTTTATTGTGCAGGAATAGTCATATTTGCTTTTCTTGATGCAATCCAATTTCCCAATACTAACACACAACTTTAATTATATATATGTCAAAGAGAAAATGGATTGAAGATGTCCCGTTGAAGCGGGTTAGTAATAGTGTGGGTTAATGAAAACTTGGTTCGTAGTGCTATTGAAAATATCGTTTCTATTATTCCATATATGCCACAGAGAAAATGGATAGAAGATGTCCCATTAAAGCTGCAGGTTAGTATTGGGAAATTATGAATATAAAAATTACTACTAGACAAAATACTTGCAAGGATTAAGAAAACTAGTTCAAGCAGGAAGAAAATGGTTTTTGGTTGAGAAAGCAGAGAGGGAGGCGTGAAGCAGAAGAGAAGGAAGAGGCGGAAGGCTTTTGTGAATAGCGCGTAGCGTATTATTTAATGAGACTGAACGGAATAAGACTTTCTTATGGATCTGATATATTCAGATCTATTAAGAGGCTTTATAAGGAAACAAAACAAATGCACTTAATGGGTTGAATTTGAATAATTAAAATTCAGACATTAAAACCAAATGCACTTAATGGGCTGAATCTGAATGATTAAGATTCAGACCTCCATTAAGTACAAACAAATGAGGCCTTAATAATTTTTTGAATTAGTTTTTAATTGTACAATAAATTGAGTTTTTAAAGCAAAAAGTACAATTTTAAAATAAAAAGGAAAAAACTCTTTTTTTTTTCTTTTAACAATTCTAAGCATATGAAAATATTTTTGATTTAGTGGTAAGAAATAATGATCACTAAATATTAAAAAATAAGAGTCACTCTAATTTTGATGGTTTAGACTTATTGTTTTAATTAAAATATTCGTGGAAATCGCACAATTAGAAAAAATTGCTTTAGCACCCAATGAGTTAAAAAAGACTTGATTCTTTTTTCAAAAAAAGATATTACTTATAAAGTAATGTTAATAGTTTCTGTAATACTTGTATCCAAGGATGGAAGTTTTTTCAAATTAGAATTGATAAAATCTTACCTAAGGTTTATCTAATTGGACAAATGTTTCACTTTCTTGTGCTTTCCCTGAATAAAATTCAAGCATGACTTAATTGCTCATCTATATATAATATAAAGCTAGGCATAAACAAGGTGATGTGGCATCTCTCTATGGCCTCCAATTGCATTTATCTTTTTTCTCCTTTTTTGATTTTTTTTTTAAAAATTTTAATACATAACCTATTAACTAAATGGCTTAAAAAAGCCTCACAAAATAAATATCTACTAAAGCCCACGTATATGTTTAATCAATAAAGTCATTTAATCATTTCAGTTACATGTGTTCTTTTGTTTTTCAAAATTAATTAGTTGTATAATTTAATTAATTAACCGTTTTAGCTTTGGTACATACGGAAACATCCGAAAGAAACAAGAGCCAAGAATTTTGCTAATTCCAGCCTGTTCAGCAACTTCCTTCTTCGTGATTCAATAGTTCACATTTCCATAATTGTAGAAAAAATATTGTGGGAGAAAGGAGTTGACCCATAAAAGAAAAGAGTTTTAGACAACACATGAAGATGGGAGAGGGCATATCGGAAGCCATTTTGCATACTGATAGTTTGTATCATATGAATTCTTCCCAAGTAACCTGTGATAGTTCTATCTATTTCTTGCTTGTGTTCTCGTCGTTTTGGTTTCACTGTTTTTCCATTTTTTCCTTCTGATTTGATTTTTTTCTTTGTCTTCTTTTAGGTGTGCATTTTGATTGCATAAGAAGGTTTTGAATTTGGCAAAATAACATTTGAGATGTATTTTTTTAGGGCATATTTTTCAAAGTCAAGTTTACTAAGAAGGAGTTTGCATCATGAGGTAAAGATAAATATCCAGATTTTGCTATTTTAATGACGGTTATTGGTTTATGAAATAGTGATGTTACTTTCAAGGTGCACATAATAAATATTCTTTCCCTTTGACACTCTCCTTTTTGTAATTTCATTTTTAGTCGCATGAAGATAAACTCTTTTGCAGTTATGATACATTAGCATAATTTTATTTATCTATGTATATGGTAATTTTTATTAATGATTTTTGAATATTCATTTTAGTAACAATGGTGTGCTATGTTTTTGTTAGTAGTAGTTCGACTACGTTATATTTTTGAATATTCATTTTAGTAACAATGGTGTGCTCTGTTTTTGTTAGTAGTAGTTCGACTACATTATAACCCTTTTAGTATGACATGTTTAATTTTGTGGCCGTTATTGTAGATCAGAGAACTTTACAAAGAGGCAAACTATGTTTCTATTTATCTTCAAATTTATAGGAGCCAATTTTGTTGTCTATTTTAGTGGAATATCGAAGAATCAATATTGAAGCATGATGAGTATTTGTATCAAATGCGTCATGTATGTATAATAGTATATATAAATATCATTATATGTACTTTGTGTGATATAAGTAGACTTTTTTCCTTTCCCAATTTGAACACTTCAGAAATGATTGATGTATCTTCATGAGTTTGTTTTGATTTGTAGTTGTAAGTCCACAATTTTTGAAAATTATTGGTGTGAACATATATCTTGCTATGTGCAGAGAATACTGACAATATTTTTTGTCCAAGAATTCATGTTTTTTATATTTTTTTTTCTCTCCTTTCAAAGCTTTTCGACATGTATGGCGAGGATTTACAAGGCGAAGCCAGCTGTAAACTCTGGGCATGAAAATTGAAAACCCCTCGAAGCACTCTAATATTCCGGCTAGGTGGGCCGGATTACAGTTAGCACATCTGAATTCAAATTTTAAAGGCTATGTTCATCCATATGTTTGAGGATGCTAAACTTTCTTTAGAAGTTAGGTATTAAATGTCATTGTATGTGAAACAATTTTGAGTTGACTTTAGTAGAGAAGACTGTTTGTTATAGTAAAGCTTTTCGTTAATGTTTGTAAAATGAAATATTTATAATCGCGCGAAGTGCGGACATATTCTCTAATTTCCTATATGCCTCGTCTTATGCCACATGATCAATCAAACATATCATGTTGCTTTTATCCTAGTTACACCATAAATGAAAAATAAGAAATCACATGGTCCACTTAAGAGCCAAATAGGAAACATCCGCAGCTTTGAATTTTTCCAAACCTCCATCAAAAGAACTTCTCCTCCTATTATGGAAAGAGAATTAAGATATTAAACATTTATTAAACAATGAGTCATGACCCGATTCGTCCAACTCTAATCATATTTTATTTTATTTTAATTTGCTTAACTGCTAAATAAAAGTAACAAAAAAAATTCTTTATTATGGCTATATCGAATAAAACTTTTAAAAGAATATATTTTGACAAAGTTTTCAATATATAAATATAGTTAAACTGAAAATGGAAGTGGAGAAGATGGTTGTATTTATGTTTGAGCTATGAGTTGGATAATGAAAGATAGTTTGGTAAATATAAATTTTTGTTTTGAAAAAACTAATTTTCTGCTTCTTGGCAGAAGCGAGAACTTGTAACTTCTTCCTAACAACAGAAAAGTTGCTTCTGCTACTCAAAAGCTATTTAATTTGATTTTTGGTCAAACACCTCAAATTTTCAAAAAGTGTTTTTTCAAGAACTCTTAAGCCGAGGGTCTATCAGAAACAATCTCTCTACTTCTCAAGGTAGGGGTAAAGTCTGTGTACACTCTACTCTCTCCAGACCCCATTGTGGGATTACACTAAGTATGTTGTTGTTGTTTTTTCAAGAGCAAAAAAGACTTTTAGCTTCAGAAAAATGCTGAAAACCAAAAAAAAAAACGTGTTATCCCTTATTTGTGCATGTAATGTATTTT